>NC_073625.1:93133435-93436466 GCF_029407905.1 Bubalus kerabau
AAGAATGATGCTAAAGCTGAAACTGCAGTACTTTGGCCACCTCATGCGAAGAGTTGACTCATTGGAAAAGACTCTGATGCTGGGAGGGATTGGGGGCAGGAGGAGAAGGGGACGACAGAGGATGAGATGGCTGGATGACATCACTAACTAGATGGACGTGAGTCTGAGTGAGCTCCAGGTGTTGGTGATGGACAGAGAGGCCTGGTGTGCTGCGATTCATGGAGTCACAAAGAGTGGGACATGACTGAGTGACTGAACTGAACTGAACTGATATAATAACAATATGTCCTGCTTGAGGACAGTTTATCCTCCTGAAAACCTTCTGTCTAATCCTGGTTTCTTAAAATATAAATTATAGGAGTGAGTCTAGTAGGATCTTTACAACCTTGATCCATTCTTTTAATTTATTGTAGTAACTAATTTAAAAAGTATATAACTCTCTTGCTTAAACTAGTGAAGAGGGCATTCTCCATCTCCCTTCTCTGTCCCCTTTCACTTTAATAAAACTCTGCTATACAAAAGCTCTTGAGTGATCAAGCCTGGTCCCTGGTCCTGAAGTTAAATCTTCTTCGGAGATCAGGAATCCAACACCGTTCACAGTAAGCTGTCACTAGTATGATAATGTAAGCATTTCTTTACTTACCAGTCTAAATCGTTTCTACTAATTCTCAGGTAGCCTAGCACTACATAGTCTTGTATCCTGCTCATGTGATGCACTGCTACTTTTTGTGACATTGATAAATAGCATATATTATTATGTTATATAACTATTTTAATGAAAAAAATACTACTATAACATTTTTTTTCATGTATTTTTTGTTGTTGTTGTTGCTAGAGTTCACCTTTTATTTATTAATTTTTTTACCTTACAATCTGCCTTTCTTCAACAGGCTCACTATGAAGCCTGTGTTTTCTCAAATTGTCATTTTATCTGGTAGTATTTCATGTCAGCCACATTTTCCAATGATCTTGGAGTCCTCTCCTGCCCTTTTACAGTCTGCACCATTGAACTCTGTAAGTGCTGCATGCTTCTCTCTTTCTCTCTCTCTTTTTTTTTTCTGTGTTGGATCCATGATTTCCTTGTCTTTCTTGGTTTATTTTCTCCTTTGAAGATGCATTTCAAGCAGGTTCCTGAAAAAAGTTGGGCAGGAGGTATATTTTTTGAGTCTAAAAATGCTTTCATTCTACTCTTTATTGTGATTAATAGTTTGAGTAGATGTGGAGATCTAGGCTACACATCATTTTCCCTTATAACTATGAAGGCATTGCTTCAAAGAGTTGGCTTTCCAATACAGTGTTACTGTTGATGGCACTTCATTTTCCTTGTTAATGGTCTGGTTTTCTTTGCATTCCTTTAAAAATCTTTTTATATTTGTTAGTCTAATATTTTGTTTAAATTTGCCTCATTTTGTGCTCATTTTCACTCATTTGCAGAATCCTTGATAGGTCCTTCAGTTCTAAATATTGTTTCTGTAATAACTTACTCTCTTTCTCTTTTTAAAAATCTTCTCTCCCTGAAAATCTTATTAATTATATATTGGGCTTCATGGTTGGGCTTCCTAGGTGGTGTTAGTAGTAAGAAACCTGCCTGCTGATGCAGGAGACATAAGAGATGTGGGTTCTATCCCTGGGTTGGGAAGGTTCCTTGGAGGAGGGCATGGCAACCTATTCCAGTATTCTTGCCTGGAGAATTCCATGGACAGAAGAGCCTGGTGGGCTACAGTCCATAGGGTTGCAAAGAGTTTGAAGTGACTTAGCATGCATGTGGGCTTTCTGGTTAATCCTTTATGTCTCTAATCAGAAAAGATAGCTTTTATCTCCTTTTCTTATTGTTTAATTTCAAAGAGGCTTTTTCAATTATATGGTCACCTTACTCATGAATTTATACTTTGGGTGGTGATATTTTTATTTCAAAGAAATTGTATAACTTTTCCATAATATTCATATTTATTATTGTCTTATCTGTCTGAAGATATTAATATTAAAATTTTATATATTTTATTTTATTTTGTTCCCTGAATCAACTCTTTTTCTGTTTCCTTGGAGTCATCTTTCCCTATTGGTTTATTTCAGTCTCTTTTTTTAGATAAAGCAGATTTTTCCTCAAAAGCTGGTTAATTATTGATTATCTGTTCATATTTACAAATGAAACAAATAAGAGCTCATATTGGTCCACTATAGGGGAATTGGATTTTCCCCAGCAGTGTCACTTCAGAGGGCTGAGCAGCACTCTGACTGTTGTCCTGTGGGACTCTGTGGGACTCTGCATCTGTTAGGATGTCTCTGGGGCTTTTCAATTTCTTTAGGGAGGAACCATTTGGTTCATTGCCTGGTAGAAGTTTTGCTGGTCAGTTTTGACCGTTAGTTGTCACGTCAACTCTTTTTATATACGAACTCTTAATTTATCTCTCACTTTTCAGTCTCAATTCTTGCATTTGCCTTCCTAAGAACTTGACATTTCTGAGTGGTGAACCTCTTGCAGTTCTGCAGGGAAAGTGTTTTTCCCTCACCTGTGTGCTCTTCCAAGAGCACTCCATATCATACTTCCTCTGTCCCTCTTAGCTTTGCTCCTCTGCCTACTCCTCATGTTCTAGAAGCTTCTTGGAGTCTCTTCTCTATTGACATGTCTCCCCAACTCCATTCTCTTCATTTTTATATTTATACATTTTTCAAATTACTGTACCTTAATTTACTGGGAGTTTGGGGAGAGAAATAAGATAGTGATGGTCAGTCTTGAATCAGATGTGTTCCATTGTAATTCTAAACACAAATTTTTGGTGTTCAAAGCTTTGTTCTTGGACATCAACAATCTACCTTGTCTAGTTGAAAACCTGATCATCACAATGTTCTTTGAAATATTCACTCAGCCAATTTCAAAGAAAAGCTTCCATTTTCCCATCTGTAAAATGCTTTATGATTGTCATAAGGGTTAAACAGAATAACATTATAAAACACTGCACAGTGCCTGGCACATAGTGGAAGCACTCAATAAACTTTATTATTGCTTAAATAAAATAAAGCATCTATTCAGAAATTCACAGCAAAAATTTGTAAAGGAAAGCTGTTATCTAGTCACTTTACTTAAAATGTATGTAAAAATCTACACTTTAATATTGATATCATTTGACAGTCTATGTGGACATTCCCCAATTTTATACCAGTCTGTAGCCTGAGATATTTTGCTGCTCACATTCTCATTATACTGTTCTCATTATGTAAAAGGCAATGTATTTGGAGTGAGGTGTCTTCTACTGGAGTAAGTAATTTTTCTTATACTCTTTAAGTTAAGTGATTTGGATATGTTCAACATCTTATAATTTAAGCTTCCTGGAGTAGTTGGATCAAAAAAGTCATTTTTAAAGTTCTATATTACTAGAATTTCCTATTTCTCTAATTCTAAATAAAGGAATATTTAGCCTGAATTCTACAGACCAGTCAATAGTTGTGCCAATGTCTGGCACACAGTGGATGTTCAAAAATTTTTCCAAATAAAAATAATTGGAATTGAAATTTATATTCACTCATTCAGTCAGTAAACAAATGTTTACAGGGTGCTTCCATGTGCCAGGCACAACTCTAGTTTGGGGATGAAGCATTGACTAGACAGAGCATGAGGGTCTGCCCTCAAGCAACATACATTCTAGTAGGAAAAGACAGATGATAAAAAAGTAGGGAAGTATTTATTCAAGATAACTGTGATAGGTGCTATAAGAAGACTAAAAAATATAAGAAAACCTTGGTGGATGGTGGTGCTGTTTTAGATGGAATGCTCAGAAAAGGTATCTCTTATAAGCTCAATATATGAGCTGAGCCTGCAGGAAGACCAGGAGTCTGCAAAAAGTAGAGCTAAGAGAGAATGTTCTAGGTAAAGGAACTAGTGCAAAGGCCTTGAGACAGAAATATTTAGAGTGCTAAGAAATTGAATGGAGCTGTCTGAAGTCTAGTAATTGGAGAGGTTGGAATGGTAGACAGGAGACAGAATATGAGAATCTTCTAAACCAAAGTAAGGATATTTGGATTTAACTCTAGGTTTAATGTGATTCATTTGGAGCTTTTTAAAGTGTGCAATGATATGAACTAATTTATAATGAAAGAAATTGTAACTGTTTACTGTCTATCAGGAATGGACTTGACCACTCTATTTACATTACAACTTACTCTTTCTTGCATGTCCTATTGCCTTTGTTTGCTTTATTTTTTTTTAATTAGGACTCATCAGAGTCTAACATACTTTATATATTTACTCTTTATTTATTGTGTGCTGTTCCCACTAGAATACAAGTTCTACAAGGATTAGGATTTTTGTCATTTTTTTTAGCAGGTGGAAAAGTTCCTAGTACATAGTATATTTTAATATTGTTGGATTAATCAGTGCAGTTATTGGAGGAGGGGTGAAATAGGGCTTACATAGATTAGTAAGGTCAGAAAGAAATTACAATAAGGGTTTATGTGGGATATATATATATATATATATATCCAGACTTTTGTCTGGAATACTATATATATATATATATATAGTATTCCAGACAAAAGTGGTAAAAATGGAGATGGAGAGGTATGGAAAGATTAAAACTTTATTTTGGAGATATAATTGATGATAGTTGCTACTGGGTTGAATGTGGGAAAAGTTGTACAAATGGGCACTCAAGATTGACTTCCTAGAGTTTTTTCTAGCAACTACATAAGATTATGGTATCATTTTCTAAAATGGGAAAGTTAAAGGGAGAAGTGTGTTTTGGGGAAGAAGTTAGTGGGAACGAAGATGTTCAGTCAATAGCCAAGTGGAAAGGTCAAGTACACAATTGGCTATATATATCTGGTACTCACATGAAAGGTCTTTCAAAGATACAAATTTGGTAGTCATTAGGAAATGGCACCCCACTCCAGTACTCTTGCCTGGAAAATCCCATGGACGGAGGAGCCTGGTAGGCTGCAGTCCATGGGGTCGCTAAGGGTCGGACACGATTGAGCGACTTCACTTTCACTTTTCACTTTCATGCAATGGAGAAGGAAATGGCAACCCACTCCAGTGTTCTTGCCTGGAGAATCCCAGGGACGGCAGGGCCTGGTGGGCTGCCGTCTGTGGGGTCGCACAGAGTAGGACACGACTGACGCGACTTAGCAGCAGCAGCCGCATAAAGATTGGGCTTCTCTGGTAGCTCAGCTGGTCAAGAATCCTCCTGCAATGCAGGAGACCCTGGTTCGATTCCTAGGTTGGGAAGATCCCCTGGAGAAGGGACAGGCTACCCACTTCAGTATTCTTGGTCTTCCCTGGTGGTTTAGATGGTTAAGAATCCACCTGCAATGCAGGAGATCTGGATTCGTCCCCTGGGTTGGTCAGATCCCCTGGAGGAGGGCATAACAACCCACTCCCATATTCTTGCCTGGAAGAATCCCCACCGGACAGAGGAGTCTGGTGGGCTGCAGTCCATTCCCTTCTCCGGGGGAATCTTCTTGACTCAGGGATTGAACCCGGGTCTCCTGCACTGCAGGCAGATTCTTTACCATCTGAGCCACTGGGGAAGCCAGAATTGGTCAATTCCCAACTGGTCAAAAACAGTGATGGATAATAAATGCCCTGAAGGAAGAAATTGCATTTTACCTAACTTAGTAGGCAGCAGTGAACTTATCTCAGAGGTAGTGATCAATGTATGTCCTTCAAATTAATTTTTTCTTAAGAAAGAAGAAGAAACACAAAGCAACTTCCTACAAATTGTAGACTAAAACAGAATTAGGTATGATTGCATTAATTCTGGCATTGTTGCTCTGCCCTTGGTACAATGGAATGTGGAATAGTTTCTTTATAAAGCATCCATTTGGCACTTGAATTAGAAGAGCTGCTTGGGAACACCCATGTATAGATCTTTTATATGTCTTAAGTCATACTAAAACAAGTCTGTGTTTTAGATTCTAATTTCCTTAACTGTTTCATTATTATTCATCCTTGACTAGACAGAATAATTTATTGTAATTTTACCTATAATCCATGTTTTGATATCAGCATTTCACTTTGGTCCTGAAAGTGTGTTTAAAAAGGCTTTTGAGTTTGATTCCTATATGTTTTAATCCTTTATCACATGTTCTAAATGGTCAGCTGTGTTTATGAGGATTTCTTAAAGACCAAGCAGTAAAACTATCATGAAGTTCTAGAAAACCAGACCCAAAAAGGTGGTTCCCATTGCCTCAACTTGTTGAAGTTAGGCCTGAAAAAAATTAAGACTTTGTGTACTCATCTGTGTACTCATTTTGTCACTAATTCTCCTTTTTTGTACCTGCTGTGCTCTCTGCATGATTTCTCCTATTTAAAGTCTTGGGATAGTTAAAGATTTCAAAATGGAAGATTCCGTAGATATGCCTTCCTTAGTCTGCAAGGACGGGTTTGTAGTTTTACTGTGTCCTGAACAGGGAGATACATGGACCTCCATTAACAAATTAAACTAGATTAGATTAGTTTAGATTTAAGAGAAAATATCTTTTCATTTGAATTGAAACAATTGAAGTTAATGAGGTGAAAAAATATTTAAGTTCAGCATTTATCTTTCTGTGTCTACTAAAATTAGGATTTAAAAAAAAATGCCATGTTCTCTAAGAACTAGAAAAAGAATATTTACTGCCTTTTAGGGAATATTGACATATCTGTAAAAAAATTATTACAGAATTTATGCAGTTAAATTATGTATTAAAAGATGAAAATATAAATCCTGGATCTATATCAAACCCTGGTGTCAGATCACTGGGGGCCATTAGGCTGGAATTGGTTTTCAAAGAATATTGCATCCATGGGGTGGGGAGTGGTTATCTTTTAACAGGTCACATTTATGAAGCTGTATAGAAATTGGCAATATACACTGTTTAATTTCACTCCTGAGTATAAACCCTAAGTAAAAAACCTGAATCACCCACCCAACCTCCAAAAACCACCACAACTAACAAATTGTGGAGAAAATTTGTTAACAAAACAGCTAACAAATTTGAGGAAAACCCACAAATTCCTCAAATTTCAGGAACATTTAAAGTAGCATTAATTTAAAATTAAAAAAAAAAAAACTGGAAATAATGTCAGTAGTCAAAAAAAGGGAAGGGTTAGATGAAATATTATATAATCACTAAGAGAATATATAATGAGATATTTGTAATAAGCTGGAGGAAAAACTTGTGCTGCAGTATTAGATATAAAAAAACAATACAATTTTTTATATATAAAAGAGCTCAGCTGACATACACAGACAAAATAGATCAGAAGGAAACTGACCAACATTTATCAGTGATTATATCTGGTGATTTTAATTTTTTCTCCTTTTAGTTTTATATGCTTGGTTTTTGAAAGGTAAGCAAGTGTTATTTTTACCATCAGAAAAAGTGAAATAAACTTTTGTGTAAACATCTCAGGTTAGCACTGATGATTTATACTCTCACAGTGGTTGCTTGTGATAGCCTCTTGATCTAGAGTCTTCCTGTCTGAAAGTATTTCTTGTGTTCTTTAGACCCTTTGATCCAATCTGCTTTGAAAGCAGCATGGTCTTGTAAGCCAGGGTTTGCAACTTTCTTAGATGAATGAATTTTGGATGTGATTTAAAAAAAAATAAGTTGTGAATTTTGTAAAATATTATTTTCCCTTTGTATCTAGAAATATATTTGTGCTAAAGTTTTAACCACAAGCCAAGTATGAAGTAATTTCATTTGGTGGTTCCTAAACTATTGATAAATGTCTGATATTATTAAGGTTGAATTTGCTTTTCAGTTTCATTCTGAATATGATCTAAATTTTTTGGAAAAGTAAACTTCATCTTTAGCTGAGATTGAGACCATGTACTATATGGCAAAATTGTAGTATAGCTCACTATTGTCAAAAAGGATATGGTACAGAATTACTGAATGTATTACTGAATGGCCTCCTGGAAAGGGCTACTTTGTATATTCACCTAATAATTTTTATTATATAATAATCACTATTTCATTCACCAGATTTTGGGGCATTTATTCATTCATATATCAACAAGCATGTAATCACTATTATGTGAGATGCTATCGCAGACACTAGATCTAATATCTCAATATATTTACAATGTATTTAGGTATACTATTATTCTAATCCATTAGGTAAAAAAAAAAAAAAAGCAAAATACAAATGAAATGTATAATTTGATTATATATATGCAAATATATTTAGCTATTTGAAGGCAGAGATATTTTTCCCCAGCTCCTACAATAGTCCCTGGTAAAAATAAATGTTCAAATAAGTTTACTAGATGAGTATGTGAGTGGACTGATACAGAGCTCTAAAAGGCATAAGGATGACCAGAAGGAGATATTTTGTAAAAAGGCCTGAAACTAGCATATAGGCATGGTGAATTTGAAAGATAGTCATTACTCAACGTTCTTTGGCATTGACCTTCTTTGGAACTGGAATGAAATTGACCTTTTTGAGTCCTGTGGCCACTGCTGAGTTTTCCAGATTTGTTGACATATTGAATACAACACTTTCCATGTTCTTATGCAATATTGTTCTTTACAGCATCAGACTTTCACTGCTAGGACACATCCAAAACTGAGTGTTATTTCCACTTTGGCTCAGTCATTTCATTGTTTCTGGAGATATTAACAATTGCTCTCCACTCTTTCCCAGTAGCATATTGGATACCTTCTGACTTGGAGTGATCATCTTCTATTGTCATATCTTTCTGCCTTTTCATACTGTTCATGGGATTCTCACAGCAAGAATACTACAGTGGGTTGTCATTTCCTCTTCCAGTGGACCATGTTTTGTCAGAACTCTCCCTGATGGCCTGTCTGTCTTGGATGGCATGGCCCATCTGTCTTGGATGGCATGGCCCATCTATGAGGCATGGTCAGAGCTTCATTGAGTTATGCAAGCCCCTTTGCCATGACAAGGCTGTGATCCATGACTGCCAGGAGAAATATCAACAACCTCGATATGCAGATGATACCACTCTAATGGCACAAAGTGAAGAGGAACTAAAGAGCCTATTGAGGGTGAAAGAGGAGAGTGAAAAAGCTGGCTTGAAATTCAACATTAAAAAAAAGTATGATCATGGCATCCAGTCTATCACTTTATGGACATAGAAGGGGAAAATGTGGAAATAGTGATAGATTTGGGGGCTTCCCAGGTGGTGCAGCAGTAAAAAATCCACCTGCCAACAGAGGAGATGCAAGAGATGTGGGTTTGAACCCTGGGTCAGGGAGATCCCCTGGAGAATGTAATGACAAGCCACTCCAGTGTTCTTACCAGGAAAACTCCATGGACAGAGGAACTTGAGGGGCTACATTCCATGGGGTTACAAAGAGTTGGACACGACTTAGCAACTGAACAACAACAACAACAGTCACCACTGACTTGTGTCTAATTCCTAAGGAAAATGGACATCAGATCCACCTCTGTCTCTGCATAATGGTTTATTTTCTCTTTTGCTCCCACTCAGGGCATTGCTCCTTCAGATCTCCTGTACTCCACACATTACAGAGGTTCCTCTCTGCTGGTGGGGAGAATTCATTCCATAAGCTTATACACAAATGATACAAAAGTATGCTACTGCTCTTGGTCCCTTCAGAAGCTTAGTGTGAAAACTAGTCTTTCCATTTATGCTTGCTCTCCATTTTCCCTGGAAATTAGACACAGCTGATTCCTTTTTTTTTTTTTAAATTAGGGCTTAAATTCCTAGGCTGGAAGACATAGAAACCTTTCATTAATCAAAATCAATGGCATCCAGCTATCCCACTGTCTGATATTTACACAGGAGAAATGAAATCACGTGTCCACAGAAAAAGATTGTAAGAGAATAGTCACAGCAGCTTTATTCATAATAGCCAAATGTAAAACAATCCAAATGTCCTGCAAGAGAAGAATGGAAAAATAATTTGAGGCATGGTCATACACTAGAATATTATACAGCAGCAAAAAGAGATGAACTACTGATACATGCAACAGCAATATGTTTCTAAAAAATGTATGCCAAGCAAAAAGCCAAACATTTAAGTATATCTGAAAGTGAAAGTGTTAGTCTCTCAGTCATGTCTGACTCTGTGACCCCATGGACTGTAGCCCTCCAGGCTCCTCTGTCCATGGAATTCTCCAGGCAAAAATACCAGCATTGGTTACCATTTCTTTCTTCAGGGGATCTTCCTGACCCAGGGATTGAACCCAGGTCTCCTGCATTGCAGGCAGATTCTTTACTGTTTGAGCCAATGGTAGATATACAATACTTGACATAAAATTATTCCATTTATATGAAAGTCAAGAACAGATAAAGGTAATGTTTGGCTTCCCAGGTGGCTCAGTGGTAAAGAATCCATCTGCCAATGCAGGAGACATGGGTTTGATCCCTGGTTTGGGAAGATACCCTGGAGAAGGAAATGGCAACCCATCCAGTATACTTGACTGGGAAATCACATTGACAAAGGATCCCATGGACAGGTGGACTATAGTCCATGGGGTCACAAAAGTGTTGGACATGACTTAGTGATTAAACAAGAACATGGTGACAGAAATTGAAAAGTGATTGCTTGAGGGTGGAAAGAGAGGAAAAAAGTGGAAAAGGACAGAGGGATATTTCAGGGGTGATGAAAGTGTTTTACGTCTTATTTGGGGTGACATAAGTACATACACGGTAAAGAATCTGCCTGCAATGCATGAGACACAGGTTCGGTCCCTCAGTGGGGAAGATCCCCTGGAGAAAGGAATGGCTACCCACTCTGGTATGCTTGCCTGGAAAATCCCCTGAACAGAGGAGCCTGGAAGGCTACAGTCACTGGGGTCACAAAGAGCAGGACATGACTGAGCGACTAAACACGCACGCAGACAGGTGCATACAATTTTCAAAACTTACCAAAATAAACACTTAAGGTCTGTATATTTTATTTTATGTAAATTATACTTTAATTTTAAAAAATAAGGAAAAAAGGTAAATTGAGAATTTAAAATAAGACAGTCAACCCAACTAATAAGTATTTACTAAGTATTTCTATCTTAGCCACTGTTGAAAGACCCAGCACTGTGAACATGAATAAGAAAGAGTACCTACCTCCTGTGATGAAATTACAGTCTAAGGAGAACAGGTATGGAAAAACAGACATTGACAAATACTGCATTCACAAAAACTTTTTCAGAGGTATGTTTTCAGAATATACCTAGGCATGAACTAGATTGTATTTAAGAGTTACATGATAATCATTTTCAGTAAAGACTATTATATGAAAAATTTTCAGTTGACCAAACCATGTAGTTATGCTGTGGTAGGCAGCCTCCAACATGGCTTCCAGTTGTATTCCTATCCTTGTGAGATCCCTTCCCCAATGCATTTGTTTTGGTTTTGTTCTCTGTGACCAGTAGCATATGCCAGAAATGAGGCTAAGCCATTTCCAAGATTAGGGGTATAAAAGACTGAGGATTCTGTACATAGAGGGTTTCTCTCTCTCTCTCCTGTTCTCTCTTTCTCATCAATTGATTTGGGACAGGTCATCTGAAATGTTGTGAAAATAATCAAGCAGCCACAGAGAGGCCCGTGTAGGGAGAAATGGAGACCTGTAGCCAACAGTCACTAAGGGAATGGGGCCTTCCTACCACGACATGACTTAGCTTGAAAACATATCCTTCCCTAATTATGTCTTCAGATGAAACTGCAACCCTGGCTGCCCTCTTGTCCTCCTGGGAGACCGTGAGTTGGACCACTGAGCTAAGCTACTTCTGAATTCCTGACCCACAGACATTATAAAATAATAAATATCTATTGTTTTAAGCTGCTAAATTTTGTTATACAGAAATAAATAACCAATATATACAAGTATTCTAAAATGCAAAAGACAGTTCCTGAGTTTATGTGTTAGTTATATTCCTGATTATAAACTAATTACCTGAATTTTTCAGTTTCACTGAAATACTAATTAGTTAATGACTGAGAACGAAGACTTCTGAAAACTTTGTACAGTTTAAGTCCTAATTTATATCCATAGAATAGTTCACTTACTCAAAAAATCTAGCCCTTTGAATGAGAACTCATGGTATGTATCAATCTAGCTTCCAAACTAAAACATGTAAATTCATAGTTTAATAAAAATTGTTTCTCAAGTATGAAATGTCAGTTTTATATGTTGATTTATTAAGGAAAAAAGCAAATAAAGATTAGAATGAATTCAAATTAATATTCATAAGTATTCCACTTTGAACTTCAAAATATATAATACAGTTCTAAGTTATTATAGCTTAGAGAGTACACTTAATTAAAAAAATTGCAGGGATGATTTAGGCAAGAGAAAATGAAATTTTAGAGTAATTGAGATTATTGTTCTGCCACACTGAGGTGACCAGCCTTTACTCTTTGAATATTTAGATGTAAAAATTATACCACCCATGACAGATATTATTAACTTAGTCTAAACTCATTTCCTACATTAGGAAAAGAGATCTTGGTTACTGTCACTGGAAGGATGTGATGTATCTTGAAGCATGAGGAGATGCCTTTCCCTTTAGCCAAGCAGAAGCTAAAGAGAGTACAGACCCTTGCACAACCATACCAAGGCTTCTCCTAGGGTTATGGTAGCTATAGGAAAGGTTGCAAATACTTGACTGGCAATGGAATCATTCATTAATCCTGGGAGGCCATACAGAGGCTATGGAAAGCTCCTGAGCTAATGTGAAATTTAGTCTTATTACTCATTTGGTTTCAGACCAGTGATTCTTCAACATTGGCATGCTTTCAAGTCACATAGAGGACTTATTAAAACACAGATTGTTTATTCTTATTCCTAGAGATTCAGACTTGATAATTCCAGCATATGGCATAGAAGTTAGTTCCCTGATGATTCTTTTACTACTTTCTCCATGCATTGCATTTTGAGAACCACTCATAGGTTGTATTATTTCTGTTTTTCTCTGGAAGAGCTGTGTGTAAAGTGGAGGTTGGGGAGAAAGGACACCTGGTAATTTGGGCGTTTACTGGACATGCCAATATTTATTTAGATAGGGACTTGAAAGTGTGTTTTAGCCAGTAAAATATGGGTATAGTCTTATATGCCACCTCTACAGCCCTTATATGTCCCCTGTGATCTTCCATATTATTTTTGCTCTTTGGGCAACTGAGGCAAAGGATTAACTGGAGGCTTTGTGGAAAACTTTCATGCTTTCTTTTGAGAAAGACTATTGGATCAAAACTGCTCATAGTGTGTCATGTGACTACCAAAGTCATGAATCTGGCTTGGGCAACAGATCTGCATCATCACATAGAAGTGGTCACATGAGATGATCAAGTTCAAGCATGTCCTAAAAGCATATGTAAGCAGCAGGAGCAGGTGGATCAGATATTCAACTCCTACTCTTGCTGTGTTGCTGCCTGTCCCTCACTCCATGCCTGTGGCATCATGAGGCATTTCCTATGACTAGTTGACACAGGAAAAAAATTTGACCTTGTCTATAGCTCTGTCTGCATAATATGCTGATACAACTAAGAGTCAACTGTTTTAGTACTCATGTCTCCTGAGCACTGTAGGCAAAACTTAGGACACTTTTCTTTACCTGCCTAAAAAGATGGATTGTTGTTGTTGTTTAGTCACTAAATCATGTCTGACTCTTTGTGACCCCATGGACTATAGCCCACTGGGCTCCTCTGTCCTTCATTATCTTTCAGAGTTTGCTCAAATTCATGTCCATTGAGTCAGTGATGCTATCTAACCATATCATCCTCTGCCACCTCCTTCTACTAATAATCAAAAGTGTATATCCAGCATGATCACAGGGCAATTAGTTAATAATTTGGTTTGATGGTCAGGAACTTAGAAATTATAAGATTAGAGGATTAGTGACAAAAAGATCTGGGGAAAAATATGTGAATAGGACTCTTGGAATGAGATCTTTTTGTTAATGGGGACTGTTAATGATTAATTTTATGTATCAAACTCATTGGGCCATTCTGTGTGTGTCTGGGAGAGTGTTTCTGGAAGAGATTAACATTTAAATTGGTAAAATGAGATAAGTAGATTGTTCTCCCCAATTTGAGTAGGTCTCATTCAATCCATTGGAAGCTTGAGTAGAACAGAAAGTAGAGTAAGGGAGAAGTTGTTCTCTCTGCCTCAATGCTTTCCAGCTGGGACATCATTTCCTGCACCTGGACTATGACTTATGACACTGGCCCTCCTGGCTTCTCAGGCTCTAGGACTTGGAGTTGAACTTTACCACCAGCTTTCCTAGGTCACCAGTTTGCAGACATCAGAGAGTGGGACTTAGCTTCCATAATCTTGTGAGCCAATTCCTTCTATCTTCTCTCTATCTATCTATCCTGTTGATTCTGTTTCCATTGGTTTTGCTTCTCCAGAGAACCCAGAATAACACAAGGACTTAGAGAATATTTATGTCACATGTAAGTGCTCACCAAAGGGAAATCCTGCAGGTGAGGATTTTGGTTATCAGCAAGATGACCTGACAATGGATGTCAGTCTTTTTCTCTAGCTAGCCTGTGCTTGCTCTGTGTGTTAATTAACAAAAAGTATATGGCTGCAAAGTTATTCCTGGGCTCAAAATTATGGGCTTAATTTTACTAAACTGAATTGGCAATCATCCTTCCTGAATATCTAGCTTGCCAATAACAAGGTCTATTTTTGAGGTTCCAATAATGCATCATTGCTTGTGGAGACCAGCCAGCCATGAGGTGGCATATTAATCACAACGGGTCTCTTCCATCATGGAAGGAGCAGCAATTTATCTTCATGAAAAAAGACACTATCTTTCTTGCCCTCAGTGCTTCTTCCATTGCTGTCATCCAGGACTGACTGACTGCCTCAATGTATCCCCCAATAGCCTTGCTCTTGACTAGCAAAGATAGTATACAATAAAAAATAAAAGCAATGGGCTTAAACTCATGCAGGGGGTGGGACACTGGTTTTTATATACAGTGTCTTATATACAAATACAAATGACCTAACAGATATTAAGAAGAGGTGGCAAGAATACACAGAAGAACTGTACAAAAAAGAGCTTCACGACCAAGATAATCACGATGGTGTGATCACTCACCTAGAGCCAGACATCCTGGAATGTGAAGTCAATTGGGCCTTAGAAAGCATCACTATGAACAAAGCTAGTGGAGGTGATAGAATTCCAGTTGAGCTAATTCAATCCTGAAAGATGATGCTGTGAAAGTGCTGCACTCAATATGCCAGCAAATTTGGAAAACTCAGCAGTGGCCACAGGACTGGAAAAGTTAAGTTTTCATCCTAATCCCAAAGAAGGGCAATGCCAAAGAATGCTCACACCACACAACTGCACTAATCTCACAGGCTAGTAAAGTAATGCTCAAAATTCTCCAAGCCAGGCTTCAGCAATATGTGAACCATGAACTCCCAGATGTTCAAGGTGGTTTTAGAAAAGGCAGAGGAACCAGAAATCAAATTGCCAACATCTGCTGGATCATTGAAAAAGCAAGAGAGTTCCAGAAAAACATCTATTTCTGCTTTATTGACTATGCCAAAGCCTTTGACTCTGTGGATCACAATAAACTGTGGAAAATTCTGAAAGAGATGGGACTACCAGACCACCTGACCTGCTTCTTGAGAAACCTATATGCAGGTCAGGAAGCAACAGTTAGAACTGGACATGGAACTAGGAAAAGGAATATGTCAAGGCTGTATATTGTCACCCTGCTTATTTAACTTACATACAGAGTACATCATGAGGAACGCTGGGGTGGAAGAAGCACCAGCTGGAATGAAGATTGCTGGGAGAAATATCAATAACCTCAGATATGCAGATGACACCACCCTTATGGCAGAAAGTGAAGAGGAACTCAAAAGCCTCTTGATGAAAGAGAAAGAGGAGAGTGAAAAAGTTGTCTTGAAGCTCAACATTCAGAAAACTAAGATCATGGCATCTGGTCCCATCACTTCATGGGAAATAGATGGGAAAACAGTAGAAACAGTGTCAGACTTTATTTTTTGGGGGCTCTGAAATCACTGCAGATGGTGATTGCAGCCATGAAATTAAAAGATTCTTACTCCTTGGAAGGAAAGTTATGGGCAACCTAGATAGCATATTCAAAAGTAGAGATATTACTTTGCCAACAAAGGTCCATCTAGTCAAGGCTATGGTTTTTCCAGTGGTCATGTATGGATGTGAGAGTTGGACTGTGAAGAAAGCTGAGCACTGAAAAATTGATGCTTTTGACCTGAGGTGTTGGAGAAGACTCTTTAGAGTCTCTTGGACTGCAAGGAGATCCAACCAGTCCATTCTAAAGGAGATCAGTCCTGGGTGTTCTTTGGAAGGAATGATGCTAAAGCTGAAACTCCAATACTTTGGCCATCTCATGCGAAGAGTTCACTCATTGGAAAAGACTCTGATGCTGGGAGGGATTGGGGGCAGGAGGAAAAGGGGACAACACAGGATGAGATGGCTGGATGCCATCACCGACTCCATGGACATGAGTTTTGGTGAACTTCGGGAGTTGGTGATGGACAGGGAGGCCTGGTGTGCTGCAATCCACGGGGTCGCAAAGAGTCAGACATGACTGAGTGACTGAACTGAACTGAAGAGACTTCCTCAATATCTACCAAACAAAATCTCTTTAAAAGACTAATAATGATCTGCTGCTGCTGCTGAGTCACTTCAGTCGTATCAGTCTCTGTGCGACCCCATAGACGGCAGCCCACCAGGATGCCCCATCCCTGGGATTCTCCAGGCAAGAACACTGGAGTGGGTTGCCGTTTCCTTCTCCAATGCATGAAAGTGAAAAGTGAAAGTGAAGTCGCTCAGTCATGTCTGACCCTCAGCGACCCCATGGACTGCAGCCTTCCAGGCTCCTCCATCCATGGGATTTTCCAGGCAAGAGTACTGGAGTGGGGTGCCATTGCCTTCTCCGAATAATGATCTACTTGCACACAAAAAATATGCATTTCCCTTTCCATGTCTTTTCTGGTTGATTTCCTCTCTTGATGAGGGTGAAAGAGGAGAGTTAAAAATCTGGCTTAAATTCAATATTCAACAAATGAAGATCATGGCATCTGTTCCCATCACTTCATGGCAAATAGAAGGGGGAAAAAGTGGAAACAGTGACAGATTTTCTTTTTGATGGCTCCAAAATCCCTGTGGACAGTGACTGCAGAATGAAATTAAGACACTTCCTCCTTGGAAGGAAAGCTATGAAAAACCTAGACAGTGTATTATTAATAAGAAGAGGAAAAGCAGAGACATCACTTTGCTGACAAAGATCCATATAGTCAAAGCTATGGTTTTTCCAGTTATGGTTTTCCAGCTATGGTTTTTCCATACATGACTATGTATGGATATGAGAGTTGTATCATAAAGAAGATTGAATGCCAAAGAATTGATGCTTTTGAACCACGGTGTTGGGGAAAACTCTTGAGTCCCTTGGACTGCAAGGAGATCAAAAGTAAATTCTAAAGAAGTTCAGTTCAGTTCAGTCGCTCAGTCGTGTCCGGCTCTTTGCGACCCCATGGATTGCAGCACACCAGGCTTTCCTGTCCATCACCAACTCCCAGAGTTCACTCAGACTCACATCCATCGAGTCGATGATGCCATCCAGCTATCTCATCTTCTGTCGTCCCCTTCTTCTCCTGCCCCCAATCCCTCCCAGCATCAGAGTCTTTTCCAATGAGTCAACTCTTTGCATGAGATGGCCAAAGTATTGGAGTTTCAGCTTTAGCATCATTCCTTCCAAAGAAATCCCAGGGCTGATCTCCTCTAGAATGGACTGGTTGGATCTCCTTGCAGTCCAAGGGACTCTCAAGAGTCTTCTCCAACACCACAGTTCAAAAGCATCAATTCTTCAGTGCTCAGCTTTCTTCACAACCCAACTCTCACATCCATACATGACCACTGGAAAAACCATAGCCTTGACTAGAAGGACCTTTGTTGGCAAAGTAATGTCTCTGCTTTTCAATATGCTGTCTAGGTTATCTAAATACTCATTGGAAAGACTGATGCTGAAACTGAAGCTCCAATACTTTGGCCACCTGATGCAAAGAGCCTACTCATTGGAAAAGATCCTGATGCTAGGAAAGATTGAGGGCAAAAAGAGAAAGAGGAAACAGAGTGAGATGGTTGGATGGCATCACTGACACAACGGACATGAGTTTGAGCAAATTTTGGGAGTTAGTGAAGGACAAGGAAGCCTGGTGTGCTGCAGTCTGTGGGATCGCAAAAAGTTGGACACAACTTAATGACTGAACAATAACAACTGTAACCTGCCCCAACCATACTCTCCTTTCCTGTTGAGCTTCTTTTTTTCTCAGAGCTTTTGTATTTCCCTCCATGTTGATTGTAGTGTTTGTGGAGCTGAGCTTCTCCCTCACTTATTTTATGTCTGGTGACATAATCCAGGAGTCCCAACATAACCCAATCTAGTAATGAAAATAATCGTGTTTCTAACATTAAGTTTATATTATGACTATTCTGTGGGCTTCTCAGATGGCACTAGTGGTAAAGAATCTGCCTGGCAATGCAGGAGACATAAGAGACAGGGGTTCGATCCCTGGGTTGGGAAGATTCCCTGGAGGAGGGCATGGCAACCCACTCCAGTATTCCTGCCTGGAGAATCCCATGAACAGAGGAGCCTGGGTGGTTACAGTCCATAGGGTCACAAAGAGCTGGACATGACTGAAGTAACTTAGCATGCATGCATGACTATTTGGTCTGGACCAAAAGTGAATTATATGGTAAAGAATTCAGAGAATGTTACAGCTGGAAGAGATAAGGGGAGTCCAATATAGTCTGAGCTGCTCATTTCATAGATGACAGTAATGAGATCTTCAGAACTACTTAGTGCCATATTAGGAACTGGTATCTTCACAACTCGCTTTTGGTTCAGCACAAATTCCCTAACATCATGCTGCTGCTCTGATACTACTTTTAGCATATAAATATAATGTTGGTAATTTTAAGATCTCAGATTTTACTCAATAATTCTTCATATTTATAGCATATTACAACTGTTAAACAACTTAACTTGATAAGCAATACCTATACATAAAAGGCAATTTTATGTTCATTTCAAAATCTACCTCCCCACCTTTTTTAAAGAAGAGGTTGTACTACATTTTCCTTTTCCCTGAACAACTGTCAAGATTATTCCAAGAGTAAACATAGAAGATTATTTTTTAATTTTAGGAAGGTGATGTCATTTTTGCTTTTAATTTCTTTCTTAAAGGTTTTATTTTCCTCCCTGAAAAAAATATTCATCCATTTTTGTAAAATCTCCTAGAAAGTTACAGTGACTCAATGATATTTTCTGAATATGGCCCATTATTTTGTTACTGTCCATTCAGGCAAATTTCAAATTTACAGGTTAAATTACATGAGGGACCGTTATTGTAACTATATATTAGATTATATTTCTTTGGTTTTGATATCTTAGGCAGCAACCCTACTAATGAATGGAGTTTGTCCTGCCGTCTATGGGCAGCTATGTATAAAGGTTGGTTAAACCTAATGCTTTTAGTAACAGGTAAAGTTTCCAAAATCTTTTGATTACTCTGGGGGTATGAACAAAAGCCATATCTGGACATGAAATGTGGAAAATTGAAACAATTTGTATATCTTAATAATTCAAATAAATGAACGTTTACCTCAATTACTTTGAATCTGCAAGAAAATGTGTTTTTATGTCTGAATTACTATGAAAACTGCCACCGTGTTTTATTCCAATTTATATGTCCAGATATAGCTTTTGGGTAATAATAATTGTGGCAGCTTCCATTATGTTTCTGGCACTATTCAGTGATTTTCATGTATTATTTCTAACCCTCATACTGACCCCACAAACTGGGCATTGTTATTCCCACTTTACCCATAAGGAAACTAAGCTTATGGAGGTTACAGGATTTATGAAGAGTTTGATGTAGTAATTTTCTTTGAGGAAAACTGGCAAAGTGATGGAAGAAATCAATACATGCTGTTAAGTCTCAGGACATGAATAAATGGTAGCAACTTTATTTGTCAGTTTGAAAAGACAAGAAGTGAAGTCAAAAGTCTTTGTTTTTCAGGGCGAAAGTCTTCTCTTCTCTTGCATGGTCATAGGAATATAATGGTGATTCTAGTCTCTGCCCTTCTTTCTTTGTGACTTTAGATCTCCATTTCCATGCTTATTTTCTTTTATTTTTTAAAGTTTAATTTAATTTTCCAAATCATCAAGTCACTAAATTGAAACCAAAAGGCCTTTAAAAAAATATATTGTGCTTCGTATAAAACAGCATATGTCAAAATACCAAGTTGCATCCTCCTTCTAGGACGATAATTTGCACAACTAAGCTATATTCGAATAAGTTAACTTGCTACAATTTTGAGAGAGGCAGCCAGTGTGCGCAAATCCCTCGAATACTGATGGGATTGTGATTATACCCTGAAAAGAGAAGAGTCTGAATACAAATTTTAGAGGGCCAGAAAGTGTTTAATGTTTCATTGTTTGTGTCGAGATTCTAAATCACATTCAAGTCGATGACTCTGATCTTCATATCAATGCACAATGGAACACAAGAGAAAAGCCAGGAAAGCTGTTTTCTGAGTGAAACACTGATTTTGTTCTCATGTTACCAGCAAGAGACCATTTGGGATATTTAAGCCTGAGGTTGAGTGCTTCGCATTTGTTCGAGCTCCTCAATGTTTGAAATGGGTTTTCCCTTTAGGGAGCCCATCCATTTGGACAAGTGCTACATCAGATCAAAAGACATGGGAAGAGGTATTTCACGCACAGATTGAATTCTTTTCTGGCAAAATAACATAGCCTTTTAGCACAACATTGTCTATTCTCTACTGAATGTCCTTTTTTAAAAAATAGTTGGAGTCTGTTTTCCAGTAAGTGTTAGGCCTTTTTCATGTGGCAAATTGGCTTGCAGCCACCTGGAGAACATTTGAAATGAAAGCTACTCTTACGGGATTTAGTTTCTCAGTTCCAGTTGGTATTTTCCAGTTTACTACGTGTTGATCAAATTGCTCATTTTATTGAAATTATTATTCATCTGATTTTTGCAAAATTTACTATTTGAGAAACACAAATATTAATTTAAACTTTTATAATTTTTGACTATAATAATATTCTGTGGAAGATGTCATGGGGCTACTAAAAGAAATCACATCTGTAGTTTTTATCTCTTATAATTGGAAGATAATCAGTGTTATTAGCACCTTAAATCTGTTATCACCTTAAAATGATTCAAGGGAGGTATGCATGCTAAGTCACTTCAGTTGTATTCAACTCTTTGTAACTACATGGACTATAACCCACTAGGCTCCTCTGTCCACGGGATTCTCCAGGCAAGAATACTGGAGTGGGTTGTCATGACCTCCTCCAGGGGATCTTCCCTACCCAGGGATTGAACCCATGTCTCTTACATCTTCTGCATTGGCAGGCAGGTTCTTTACCACTAGTGCCACCTGGGAAGCTCTGAAAGGTATGATAAACCCAAACTGCCATTTTAACTATCATATAGATTAATTTGGGCTTCACTCATAGCTCAGTTGGTAAAGAATCCGCCTGCAAGGCCGGAGACCCTGGTTCAATTCCTGGATCAGGAAGATCTGCTTGAGAAGGGATAGGCTATCCACTCCAGTATTCTTGGGCTTCCCTTGTGGCTCAGCTGGTAAAGAATCCACCTGCAAGGCATGAGACCTGGGTTCGATACCTAGGTTGGGAAGATCCCCTGGAGAAAGGAAAGGCTACCCACTCCAGTATTCTGGCCTGAAGAATTCCATGGACTGTGAATGCAATAGTTACATTTTATTTCTGCATGTTGTACTGATCCTTTTTAGATGAACATTGTTTAAAAAAGCCTTGAACACAAATCTTGAGACATGTTCTACAATAGACCAGTACCTGGTGGTTGGAGATAGCACCAGGAAGAATGCCACTGTGGGGAAGATTAGGGACTAGAGAAAATGAGGGAAAAGTGTTTTATCTGCTCTCTTCCACTATGGATTTAGGGCTTCTGGAATGACTGATCTAGTTTTCCCCTGTTGTCATGAGCAATTGTGGCCAATTATTTCCAAAATGAAAAGAGAATTGGCCAAGGTGCAGTTGGAACTATTGCTGCTGCATCCCTGGGGATGTTCCTGGAAACTTTATAAGTTCCTGTTTCCAAACTACTGTCTTCTGATACAACATAATGGGAAATTGGAGCAATTATTCAGATAATATGTGCAAACAGTACATTTTCATCTTCAGTTTGTTGAGGAAAAATCTTCATCTCTCAATTACAGATTTCCTGAGTTTTAGCACTTCTTGCTAGAACTGTTGCCCTTTCTAAAATTTTACTTAATTTATGTTTGAATCCCTCTACATGTTGCCTTCTACAGTGTCTGGAATCTATTATTTGCTGGATAACCATTCACTGTTTTTAAAGCTATTGATTTTCTTTATACATATTAGACAGTAAAGCATAGCAGCTGGAGAACATGACTTAGTGTCAGATTGCCTAAATTCAAATATTACCTCCTCTGTTTATTGGCTCTGTGCCTTTGGACAAGTCACTCAACACTCTGGGGACTCATTCTTTCATCTATGAAATGGGGATGATAATATCGCCAATCTCAAGGGTTGATCAGAGAAAGAAATGGCAACCCACTCCAGTATTCTTGCCTAGAGAATCCTGTGGACAGAGGAGACTGGTGGGCTGCCATCCATGGGGTCATGCAGAGTCGGACACAACTGAAGTGACTTAGCAGCAGCAGCAGCAGCAGAGGTTGATTTATATTCAACTGATACATACCTGTGTACCATTTGTTAAAACATTGAAATGCTTTCACACTGATTGGAATTAGCTGCAGCCTCAAGCACCTGAAGGCCTTCCTTTCTCCCCCCTGTCTCAGTGCAACTTTGCTCTTCCCAGTGGTTCTACAGGGGCTTGTTTGTTTCTCTGGGGTCTGCCAGGATCCTGCCCCAGCACTATGCCCAGCATCTGTCCCCACAGGGCATGATGTTGTACGTGTTAAATGTTTTTAATATCACCTTCTTTATAGAGTTGTTGTGAGTTTTTAAGTGAGTTAATGTATGCTGATATATTTAGAATAATCCCTGGTACCCATTAAACACTGTCCAGTTTCCTGTTATAAATAGCTGGTAAGTTTTACAGGGCAAGGACAGTATTGCCTATTTATTTTGTACATCTCTCTGAAGCAGTATCATAGATGGGCAACCTATTCATTTGCTTTTAAAAAAGTAAATTAAGTTTAATTTTATTGTAGTAAGAGCACATATATATATGAGATCTACTCTCTTAATGAAATTTTAAGTGTACAGTATTGTTAATTACAGGCACAATGTTGCATAGCAGATCTCTAGAATTTATTCATCCTACATACCTGTTGAATGGCAACTCCATATTTCTCCCTCCCCACTTTTCACTTTTTGTTGAAGAGATTATCTTTTCCCTATTGTATGTTTTTGATACCCTTATTGAAAATAAGTTTTCAATATCTATGACTTTGTATATCAATATCTATGTATTGTATATCTATGAGTTTATTTCTCATCTCTCTATTCTATTCTGTATAGTATGTCTTTTTTTTAATTTTTTTTGACAGTACCATGCTCTTTTAATTACTGTAGCTTTGTTATATATTTTGAAACCAGGAAGTATGAAAACACCAACTTTGTTCTTTCTCAAGAGTGTTTTAGCTATTCAGTATCCTTTTTTAGTTTCATATGAATTTTAGAATTGTTTTCATTTCTGTAAAAAATGCCATTTGGAATTTAATACAAATTTCATCTCTAGATTATTTGGGGAAATATGGACATTTTAACAATATTAAGAATTCCAGTTCCATGAACACAGATTTATTTGGGCCTTATTTAATTTCTTTCATCAGTGTTTTGTAGTTTTCAATGTATAGTCTTTAATCTCCTTAGTTAAGTTTATTCCTAAGTATTTTCTTCTTCTGATGCTATTGTAAATAAGACTGTTTTCTTAATTTCCTTTTCATATAGCTCTTTGTTAGTGTATAGAATTGTGTGCATAGGGTTCTGCTGCTGTTGGGTGGAATGTTATATATATGCCTGTCATTTATTTATACTTTTATTCATTTAGTCAACAAAAATATGTCAAGTATCTTCTAAGTTGCAGGCAATATTCTAGATATTTGGAAGATGTCAATAAATAAAACAGGCAAAGATTCCCTCCTTCATTGAACTCACCTTCTAGTTGCAGGAGACCTAAAATAAGCAACAGAACCACAAGTGAATAGTATATAGTGTGTCTCAAAGGGCTTCTCAGATGGAGCTAGGAATAAAAAAATCTACCTACCAATGAAGATGATGCAAGAGACATGTGTTTGATCCTGGGTTGGGAAGATCCCCTGGAGTAAAAAATGGCACCCCACTCCAGTATTCTTGCCTGGGAAATTGCATGGGCTGAAGAGCCTGGTGGAATACAGGCCATGGGGCTGCAAAGAGTCATGCATGACTGAGCTACTGAGTACATACACACAGTATGTCTCAAAGTTATAAATGTATTGGTGCTTGACTCTCCAAAAGACGACCAGAAAGCCTATTGATTAAGTAATGTTAGGTTTATTTGACCTACTATAGTTAGAATACCACCTTGATGGAGTTTTGGTAGCATCTCAAAAGGCAGCAGATTTGTAAAAGGTAGTTATAATGTTTGGGATCTAGGATCAACTGGCTTGAGATGTGTCTTTCAAGGTAGGGAATCCAACTGGAATTTAACAGAGTTTGTAATATTATAGAATTGATGGAGAGATTCTTGAAAAGTAAACTTTTGTTTGATAAGTGTAAACAATCTTTTGCCTGAAAAGAGAAATAATTGTTAAGATGAGTAAACAGTCTGACTTTACCAGTTTGCATTTCCTGAAGCAAAGAGTGAAGCTGATTATTGGACTACAGCCTTACCTTCTGGACAGGACAAAGTGATATCTATCTTATCACAGAACAAAGGTGTCCTGGGTTGTGTTTATATTAGGTCTCAAGTCTCAGTCCTAGTGGGTGAACTCCTTGGATGCAGATGATCTCAATTCACAAATTCTATGGAAGAAAGAAAATAGAGAACATTGGGATAAAGTGATTGAGATGCCAAGGAGGGGCAAGTTATAATATTAAATTAATTGGTCACCATTGACCTCTGGTGAAGGAAAGATTTGAATAAAGACTTGTACATAATGAGGGCCAAGTTGGATATCTGTTTATTTTTCTACTTCATTGTATTTCTTTAGATTTTGGCTGGGTTGAAGTTGAACGTAAATTGGGTTCTGTTTATAGTGATCAAAGTCATATTTTGTCCATAGTTTTTTCATTGCCTCATAAATAAAAATATGCTTTGAGTTTATATTTTCTATAAATTTCCTCAATATGTAGCTTTATCCCAATTGAAGAAAGATGGTTTAAATGTATGTTAAAAAAATGCTCAAGGAAGGGTGAGATATTAAATTTAAACACTCATCATAGGGTCACTTTTGAAATTCTTCTTTTCTCATTTCATCTGCCTTTAGTTAACTGAAGCATGCACTAAATTTGTAAAGGAGACTTTGTTTTTCCCTTCTAAACTGCCTTCATTTCTCTCTATTAACAATGTCCCCCTGGACACATTCATTCAAACAACTGACTGATGGTTTTTGCTTTTGTTTAACAAAACACTATATTCTCCAATTTTGCTTTGTCTTCATAACATTCTAAGAAATTAGTTTCAACTTTTGCACTTTAAGAACTATTATTTCATGCTGTGGATATTTTTTCTTCTTTTTCAATCTTATAATCTTGGTGACCACTTAGCAGGAAGACTTGCATTGTTCCTGATGAATATCATGGGAAAATCTACTTTGAAATGGATCTATTTAATTTTATCAATAGCTAATGTAAGCCAAGTGGATACTTTTTGTTCTTTGCATAAGCCTCTATATTCAAAAAGAACATAATTGAAAATGAATTATTCTCATTTATAATTCAGCAACAGAATTTTCTGAGTTTTTCTTTCCTTTCCACAATGAAAAGTAATTGTCATAGCAATACTAAGATCCACCACACTGCAGTCCAGTGTTAGATGTACCTTTGAGCCATAAGTGGCCTTTTCTTTATTGAATAGATTACTGAAATATAGATGCATTCTTTCCACACACCATATGGTATCAGGACACACTGTAGAACACTGGGATTCGAAATGAAAGAGATAGCACGTACGTTAAATCACATTAGATGTGGGCTGAAGAATAGAATTTGAGTTTATTCTTCCTATAGGTATAACTATATGCTGCTGCTGCTGCTAAGTCGCTTCAGTCGTGTCCGACTCTGTGCGACCCCATAGACGGCAGCCCACCAGGCTCCTCTGTCCCTGGGATTCTGCAGGCAAGAATACTGGAGTGGGTTGCCATTTCCTTCTCCAATGCATGAAAGTGAAAAGTGAAAATGAAGTCGCTCAGTAGTGTCCGACTCTTAGCGACCCCATGGACTGCAGCCTACCAGGCTCCTCTGTCCATGGGATTTTCCAGGCAAGAGTACTGGAGTGGGCTATATAAATTCACCCAAATTCAACAACAATAAATATCTTATTTGTCTTCCAATAGAATATGAGCCAAAATTAGAGGAAATGTTGCTGTTCAGTCACTCAGTGATGTCCAACTCTTTGCAACCCCACAGACTGCCACACACCAGGCTTCCCTGTCCTTTACCATCTCCTGGAGTTTGCTCAGATTCATGTCCATTGTGCCAGTGATGCCATCCAACATCTCATCTTCTGTCGTCCCTTTCTCCTCCTGCCTCAGCCTTTCCCAACATCAGAGTCTTTTCTAATGTGTCGACTCTTTGCATCAGGTGGTCAAAGTATTGGAGCTTCAGCTTCAGCATCATTCCTTCCAATGAATATTCAGGGTTGATTTCCTTTAGGATTTACTGTTTGATCTCCTTGCAGGCCAAGGGACTGTCAAGAGTCTTCTTCAACACTACAGTTTGAAAGTATCCAATAGAATATGAGTTAAAATTAGAGCAGGTTGTGATCTGCTAATTTGCAGTACTGAACACACAGTGGGTATTCATTAAAAATTTGTTGAGTGTTTGGTTAATTGCCGTCTGTTCTTGTGGTTGGGGAAGCAGATGAATGATACATTATCCTAATTTTGTTTTTGGCCCTGCCACATGAGTTTATGCTACTTAATTTTCTATTATCATGTGCATTCCAACCTAATGTATTCTTGTGTGCCTAGGCTTGAGACTAGAAATGAAGAAAACTTCATTCTGACATGAAAATATGCATTTTCAGATTATTTTCAATTACCTTTAACCACTAGTTCTATATTTTAATGATATTATTAAATATTTAGATTTATACTTTTCATTGCCTCATAACTTTTACCTATTTTATTTTCCTTTTTGTAACTATCTATCTTACATTTCTGTTGATTCTCCTGTATACAAACTGCCATTGATTGGAATCTTTCTAAGCATCACAATCCTACCATTACTTGCATTTTCCAGAAAAGGAAGCTGGGGATTAAAGAAGAAAAATAAATGGTCTAGTTTTCATAAAGCTATTGTTTTTTCATATACTCTTTACATCAGAAGACTTGACCCTAGTTGACACTGCTAATATGACTGTCCTTGTTCACATGCTAACCAACCATATGGCCTCCAAGCTTCTCAGATCAATGGGGTGTTTCATCTGAATTGGGACTTATATATAATCAGTGGATCACTCTTTACTTCACTCTTCTTTGGTGGCCTAAATTAATATCTCCTTTCCAATCAAGAGGTGTATCTTACATTAAAGAAACAGAATCGATAAGCTTGAGTAACAAGAATCTCCTAATGTTCTCAGGATTTATAGAGCTCACAAATAGCAGAGAACTCAGAGTCCTTAGCATCTCCTAAGTGGTTAGCTATTGGAACTGAGTGTTTACACAGCTAGGCTAGATTGCTTTGCATTTAGCCAGAAATCATAATGATCTGAATCTCACACATGCTTGTCATGGTGTAACCTATCAAAGGCTTTCTCTAAAGGTTACAGGAATCTAGGCATCAACCCAGTCAACATCCATTGGTAAAATGATTGAGTGGAACCTGTGACTCACTGCTAGCTATTTCTGTCCAAGCCTTCTGCAGCAAAGAGGCTTGAGTGAAAGAATTCCTCAGGGTAATCTAAAGAAATAAAGGCCCATATTGATTTTGTTGTTTGTGTATGCCAACAAAAAGGAAACTATTATAAAATTTCATATAGCTCTAACCACTTGTTGACTTAAAATAGAATCTATCATCCTACAGATTCCTTGGCCAATTATTCCAAGTACAAAAGTTGCCAGGCATCTTGGGAAAAAAAGATTACTACTTTTACAAGTCATATTTTCCACTCTATTTTTTCACTGGTTTTAAAATTTAATTTACCCTTGTGCCCATGAGGCAATTCTAATATACATTGCTTTGAAAAACCATAAACTTCTCTTGACATTAAAATTGCTTATCAAAATGTGATTGCTGCACATTCAAGTTCTGCATGGCTACAAGTTCTAGCCCAGTAATTACTCAAGTTAGACTTTCTATTAGGATCTTTACAGTGAGCGGTATTGACTAAAAAGTGAACAAAATACATGTTCATGTTAGAAATAAATTTTATCCTTGTTCATGATTAAGTGACAATGAATAATAATTACATGAGCAGAAATAGCATTTAAGAAATCCAAGTATTGCCAAAGGTGTCCACCTTTATTAAGACTCTTGAGTTCCAGGTCATCTGGGCCAGCCCAGGACAAGATGATAAAGTATTATAGGTGAGGTGTATCTTGATGTGGGAATACTCCTTCTCTTAGTCTTCATAGGGCTTCTGCTCTCATTATACCTTTAATCTCTGTTTTTTCATTTCTTGTCTTTACACATTAGTGTGAATTAAGTTCTTACATGACCTTTCTGGGATATTTTCACTTTGATTTTTCTCTCTGAAGTTGCTATTGAAGATTTTGCCTCCAGTTCCAGGAAATATAGAGGTCCTGATCTGATGTCTGTTCTGTAGTATCTGTTATGTAGACCGGGTACAGTCTAGTAGTCATTTCAAACTTTTTCCAATTTTTTTAAAAGGAGTGCATAGTATTAGCTTAAGTTTCCTCATATCCTCTTCTTATTCCATATTACACTATGACTAAATGAATGTTTGTTTACTTTAAAGGGATGGGCTTAGATGGCTCAGTGGTAAAGAATCCACCTGCAATGCAGGAGATGCAGATTGGATCCCTGAGTCAGGAAGATCCCCTGGAGAAGGAAATGGCCACCCTCTCCAGCATTTTTGCCTGGGAAATCCCATGGACAGAGGGATCTGGCTGGCTACAATCCATGGGATCACAAAAGGATTGGACGCAACTTAGCAACTAAACAACAACATTAAAGAAATAGAGCATCTTCTGGTATATTATCACTTCACTCATTGTTTTTCTCATCTCCTTTAACATTTCACCTTAAAATAAAAGTCCTTTCTTTTCTAAACTTTGCTTGCTCACTCTTTTGTTATATTTGTCCAAATCTGGTCTTTTTTTGTTCTTTTAACACTTTGGTAGTAGACTGTATATTCTAAAGAAAGAATAGCCTCTATAAGCTGATGAAATAATCTCTTGGTGGTCAATCATCGTTCAATCGCTCAGTCGTGTCTGACTCTTTGTGACCCCATGGACTGCAGCACACCAGGCTTTTCTGTCCCTTACCATCTCCTGGAGCTTGGTCAAACTCATGTCCACTGAGTTGGTGATGTCATTCAACCATTTCATGCCCTGTCATCCCTTTCTCCTCTTGCCTTTGATCTTTCCCAGAATCAGGGTCTTTTCCAGTGAGTTGGCTCTTTGCATCAGGTAGCCCAAGTATTGGAGCTTCAGCTTCAGCATCAGTCCTCCCAATGAATATTCAGGGCTGATTTCCTTTAGGATTGACTGGTTTGATCTTGCTGTCCAAGGGACTCTTAAGAATCCTCTTCAACACTACAGTTCAAAAGCACCAGTTCTTCAGTGTTCAGCCTTCTTTATCGTCTAGTTCTCACATCCATACATGACTACTGGAAAAACCATAGTTTTTACTATACAAATCTTTTTTGGCAAAGTAATGTCTCTGCTTTTGAATATGCTATCTAGGTTTGTCATAGCTTTTCTTCCAAGGAGCAAGCATCTTTTAATTTCATGGCTGCAGTCACCATATGCAGTGATTTTGGAGTCCAAGAATATAAAGTCTGTCACTGTTTCCATTGCTTCCCCATCTATTTGCCATGAAGTGATGCGACCAGATGCCATGGTCTTGGTTTTTTGAATGTTGAATTTTAAGCCGGCTTTTCCACTCTCGTCTTTCATTTTCATTGAAAGGCTCTTTAGTTCCTGTTTTCTGCTATAAGGGGGGCATTGTCTGCATATCTGAGGTTATTGATATTTCTCCCAACAATCTTTATCCCAGCTTGTGCTCATCCAGCCCAGCATTTTGAATTATGTACTCTGCATAGAAGTTAAATAAGCAGGGTGATAATATACAGCCTTGACATACTCCTTTACCTATTTGGAACCAGTCTGTTGCTTCATGTCTGATTCTAACTGTTGCTTCTTGAACTGTATACAGGTTTCAGGGGAGGCAGGTAAGGTGGTCTGAGATTCCCATCTCTTTAAGAATTTTCCACAGTATGTTGTGATCCATACAGTCAAAGGCTTTAGCATAGTCAATGAAGCAGAAGATGTTTTTCTGAAATTCTCTTGCTGGTTATGGTCAGTAAACCAATGATAGTGATATAGGTCATAATATTTGTATTTTAAGGGAGAACATACTATATCAAAGGTAAATATCAGAGTCTATTAAAGTAAGATGCCATTGGACAAAGAGACACATTTAAGTTAGAAAAAAAATATTGAATTTTGAGTGCTTTTCCATATTCTCCAGTGGTTATTAACATGGCCTTGTTAGTTATGAGGGCTCAATGATTTGGAAAGAAATTGCTTCTCTTTCTCAATGTTTTAATTAGATGTGGCAATAAGATAAGTATTCCATCGAAATACAATTAAGTTCTCTTCCTTCCGTTTCTCTGGTGGTATCCACTCTGATTTTATTGCTGTCAGTCTCCACCCTCAGGCATGGTTTTGTTGCTCTGATTGTCAATATTGACAAAAAACCATCAATACAGAAGCTTGGTTCTATAAATAGGATTAATGAATTGTCAAAATTATAGAAGATAAAATGCTACATACAGTGGCAGTCTTCAGCTCACTGAGACTTTTCCTTTCTGTTCCTCTTTCCAGCTTTTCATGCACACACATTATATGAAGGAGATATAGAGAACATGGTAACACTCCAAGTTCACTGTGAGATGGGGAGGCAATAGGCTGAGTGTGCCAAAAATCAGGATTTGGAGGCTTAGCTAAGATGCTCCTAGAAGGGAAGGGACAATATCTGCATGTCACAGCTCTTTTCCAGAAGGATACAGGAGTTTGTATCTTCCTGCTCAGGAACCCTAAGTCTTGAATATATGCTGGCAGAGGAAATTAAAATGTCAACATACTGACTGCTTATTTTTTTTGTACAAGGATTATTATTTTTCATAATTTTGAAAAATGCATTCATAAAAATTACCTAGGATGCATTTATTAGATTGACAAAATCTTTAATAAGTTCTGATTAGTCAAATGATTATAATTATATTACACATACATATATTAGAATTATAATATAATTTAATTTATATATTTAATTTAAATATTATACATGCATATTTAATATAAAATATTCATAACATTATATAAAAATCTCAGTATCAGAGAAAGATTAAAAATACAAAAAATGTCATTCAAATCGGGTACCTGAAAATATAAAAGTATGTCTCAAGATGACAGAGAAGTAAAATCATATTCTGGAATTAGAAGTTTTCTCTCCTGTTTACAATGACTATGTTTGTAGTTCTAAGTGATGGTTGGCTTTTATAAAACTGAGCAATTGTGGGATTCATGTGTTGATAACACCTAGATGTATCTCTGGGTTACTCTCTATTCTTAACTATTTCTTTTCTGCTACATTATGCCTATTACCAGAAATCTTCTAAAAGCATATCTAAAAAAATGTAATTTAATTATATTTTGTCTGAGTTAGGTGTCTGTTGAGTAAGTATATAATAAATTCATGTATCATTTATAATAGAATGAATTAAAGTTACAGAGCTTATAATTTATAGTTTTGTTATTGTTATTCAGTCACTCAGTCATGTCCAGCTCTTTGCGACCCCATGGACTGCAGCACACCAGGCTTTCCTGTTGTTCACTGTCTCCCGGAGTTGCTCAAACTCATGTCCATTGAGTCAGTGATGCCATCCAATCATCTCATCCTCTGCCACCCCTTCTCCTTTTGCCTTCAAGCTTTCCCAGCATCACGGTCTTTACCAATGAGCCAGCTCTTTGCATCAGGTAGCCAAAGTATTGGAGCTTCAGCTTAAGCATCAGTCCTTCTAATGAATATTCAGGTTTGATTTCCTTTAAGATTGACTGGTTTGATCTCCTTGCTGTCCAAGGGACTGTCAAGAGTCTTTACCAGCAACGCAGTTATATATATTAATAAATTATATGATTAGTTATATAGAATTTGTCAGTTTATTGATATATCAGTAGTTGATATATTAAACTACTATTAATTAAATATATTAATTTTTAGTAGAAATTAAAAATATTTAATGATGGCTATCATTTTTTAAGTGTTTATTATGTGTTAGGTGTTTTAACTTTATGAACTTGATCCATCCCCACAACCACACTATGAGGCAGATAATTAAATTACAGATAAGGAAACTGAGATTTAGAGAGATTATGGATCTTGACCAGATCACTCAAATACTAAAGAGGGTAACTGGGACCTTGCCTGACCCTCATGGCTTTGTTTTTTTCTTTTTTAAACATCATTTACATCCTTATATCAAACACTCAAAACAACAGAGCGAAGGAATAAGGCCATGTGATAATTTGTTAACATTGAGGACATCTACACATTACCACTTTGTGTTAGATAAATGTAACAGGATCCAAACTGAAAGTGATTATGATTCAATACCAATGTCAAGTAGGTGAAATGACAGTGTATAAAGCTACATAAAGATATGAGGCAGAATAACCAACAACATTCTACACTAGATCTTATAAGTTTCACTCCAGATCAGTATGTCAGCTCACATACAGCACACTTCTCATGGGGCTGCTCTGTTAGAAGCAGTAGGGACTACACCCCTACTAGCCATTGGAAGGGAAAGAGTGGGGAGCACAAGGATGGATCTGTTTGTCAGATCACTGTCCCCCTCCATTTCAGGGACATCTAAGATAAATAAAGCTCACTAAATGGAGAAAGCACAATAACATCTAATGTATTCACCATTATCAAGGCCATTAAAGAGATGTAAAAAGCGCAGCAGCTAACCACATTCATAAATAGTAAACTAGCCTTTGAGAAGGTAGTAAGAACTCAGTCTCATAAGTAACTAAATGTATGTTAATTTAATTCTATTGGAAAGAGAAGTAGAAAAATATAAAACATTAATCACCATCTCAGGAATGATTTATTTGCATACATGCCTGCAGAGAGAAAGAGCTGTTTCCTTTTGGTAGTCTTCCAGCTCCTGCTTTCTTCTTGATCATCAGGAGGCTGCATTCATACATCTTCCATATGTCAATAGTAGATTGCCCATCCTCTGCTTTCATGTGTGCAGCCAAAATCCACTGACTTTCTGGGTCAAACAATGGTGAGTTTGCTATTTGTAATAAAGCTATTATATATCAGACAGTCTATTCTAAACACTGTGGCAGAAGCCCAAGTTATTCTTTCTCCCTTATTGACTATGAATGAGCCCCTTTCTTTTGTTCTTTTCTTCAGATTTATCAAGATATAATTGACATATTACACTGTGTAAGTTTAAAGTGTACAATCTGATGATTTGATATATAATACATGTATTTTGTGAGTCGATTACTACAAGGTTAGTTAACACACCCAGCTTCTCATAGTTACCTTATTTTGTGGTGAGAATCTTTAAGATCTACTCTTTTAGCAACTTTCAAATATGCAGTACAATATTTTTAACAATAGTCACCATGTTGTACATCACATCCCTAGAACTTATTCATCTTATAACTGGAACTTTGTACCCCTTGAACACTTTCTTCCACTTCCCCCATTCTCCTGACCTTGGCAACCACCAATATACTCTCCATTTTTGTGAGTTTGATTTTTTTATATTCCATGTGTAAATGAAATCATTTAGTATTTATCTTTTTGGTCTGACTTACTTTATTGAGTTGGCCAAAATGTTCATTCAGGTTTTTCATAAGATGGTATGGAAAAACCCAAACAAACTTTTGGCCACCCCACAGCATGCTCATCATCCATGGATAGTTCATCCATGCTTTCTCAAATGGCAAAATTTCCTTCTTTTTTATGGCTGGATAATATTCCGGTGTGTGTGTATGACATGTCTCTATATCTTAATTTCTTTTCTTTATTCATTCATCCACTGGAGGACATTTAGGTAACTTCCATGCCTTGGCTTTCATAAATATTGCTATGAACACTGGGGTACAAATATATATTGAAGTTACTATTTTTGTTTTCTTGGGGCAAACACCCAGAAGTGAAATTGCTGGATCATATGACAGTTCTATTTTTAATTTTTTGAGGAAACTCCACACTGTTCTCCATAGTGGCTGCACCAATTTCCATTCCCTCAAATAGTGTGCAAGTGTTACCTTTTCTCCATATCTTTGCTAGTACTTATCTCTTGTTTGTTTGTTTGTAATGGTCATCCTAACAGATGTGAGATGATAGCTTGTGGTTTTGATTTGCATTTCCCTGATGATTAGTGATGTTGAGCATTTTTTCATGTACTTGTTGGCCTTGTGAATGGACCCTTCTCTAAGCAAATGTGCCTTTCATAAGAAATATGGCTTTCTGAATTTCCTGACTGACAAAGTTTGGTACATACATTGTATCCCAGTTGAGGGAATCACTTTCCCTTTAAGAATGATTGAAAAATTCATCTAATATATTGATAAACTATAACTTCCATAGTCAGTTTGATTTTTAGTCTATTCAGATTTATCTATATCAGGATTTTTAGAAGTAAAAGAAAATGTTTAAACTTAAAACCTAATTCAAGCTACCCAGGAAATAACAATTCTATCTATACCGTTGCTCCTTGGTAACCACAGGAGATTGGTTCCAAGGGTTCCATCCATTACCAAATTCTGTAGAAGCTCAAGTTCCTTCTGTGAAATGGTGCGGTATTTTCATATAATTGATGCATACCTTCCATATATTTAAAATCATCTCTAGATTACTCACAATACCTAAATCAATGAAAAGGCTGTGTAAATAGTTGCTGGTGTGCAGCAAATTTAAGTTTTGGTTTTTTGAAAATTTTCTGAATTTTTCACAAATATTTTTTAATCCAAAATTGGATGAATCCACAGATCCATGGATATAAAGAGCTGACTGTATGTACACAGATCGCCATGCATAGACAACCCACCAGCAAGATCCAATATACCAAATCTTTAGTCAAGAAGGGCAGTGAATAGGTCTATCAGTACCATCTTTGTGGATTCCATATATATGCATTAATATATGATACTTGTTTTTCTGACTTACTTCACTCTGTATAATAGGCTCTAGGTTCATCCACCTCATTAGAACTGAGTCAAATGCATTCCTTTTTATGGAAGAGTAATATGCCACTATGTATAGGTACCACATGTGAGATGTGAGAATTGAACCATAAAGAAAACTGAGCACCAAAGAATTGATGCTTTTGACTGTGATGTTGTAGAAGACTCTTGAGAGTCCCTTGGACTGCAAGAAGATCAAACCAGTCCATCCTAAAGGAAATCAGTCCTGAATATCCCTTGGAGGACTGATGCTGAAGCTGAAGCTCCAATACTTGGGCCACCTGATGCAAAGAACTGACTCATTGGAAAAGACCCTGATGATGGGAAAGATTGAATGTAGGAGATGGGGAGGACAGAGGATAAGATGGTTGTATGGCATCAACAGTTCAATGGACATGAGTTTGAGCAAGCTCCAGGAGTTGTGATGGACAGGGAAGCCCAGTGTGCTGCAGCCCATGGGGGTCACAAAAAGTTGGAGCTACTGAACTGAACTGATAGGTACCACAACTTCTTTATCCATTCATATGTTGATGGACATCTAGGTTGCTTCCATGTCCTAGCTATTGTACATAGTGTTGCAATGAACATTGGGGTACACATTTTTTCTTCAATTATGATTTTCTCAGGGCATATGCCCAGTAGTCAGATTACTGGGTCATATGGTAATTTTATTCCTAGTTTTTTAAGGAATCTCCATACTGTTCTCCATAGTGTCTGTATCAACTTGCGTTTCCACCAACAGTACAAGAGGGTTCCCTTTGATGAACCTATTTGCAGGGCAGCAATGGAGACACAGACATAGAGAAAAGACTTGTGCACACAGGGGTAAGTAGAGGGTGGGATGAATTGAGAGAATACCACTGAAATATATACATTACCATATGTAAAATAGATAGCCAGTGGCTATTTGTTGTATTTTGCAGGATGCTGAAATCAGTTGCTCTGTGACAACTTAGAGAGGTAGGATGGGGTAGGAGGTGGGAGGGAGGTTCAAGAGGGAGAGGATATATGTACACCTATGGCTGATTCATGTTGATGTATGGTAGAAACCACCACCACAACATTGAAAAGCAATTATCTTCCAGTTAAAAATAAATGGGGAAAAAAGGGCTGTGGCCAGGAGGGTAGAACTAGTGGTATGTTACTGTTGTGACTTTTTCTTGTGGCAAAACTTAATTATAGAAAAAGCTTTTACAGAGGGTTTGTGTAAAGTAGTTGCCTACATTTAAACTTGTTTTCAAAATGATTAACTACAAAATGCAAGTTTTTGTTTTGCTGAAAACTCATGTTTCTTGGTGAAACATGTTTTTGATATAAATTTGTAAACATGTAGTCTGTAATGTACATTTTAAGCTTGTACAAATGAGAATCTTGCCTCTTAAAATTTTTCAGGAGATTACAAACATTTATAACTATTTCATTATTACTCAACACATTGCTGTAAGCCTCATTAATTATGTCTTTCAGGAAATTTCCTGCTGAAAATCTTTAATGAAGGTTATTCTTACTGAGGTGAGTTCCACACTTCTGAAGAGGTCAGAAGGGATTTAAACTAAATCTGCTAGTTAAATTGAAGATCAGGATGGACCATATCATTTATATTGATGAGTCTCATGTTTTCTATAATTTGTAAACTTGTACTAAAAAATTACCAAATTTTTTTGTTCAAACTAAATTTGTGTTTGAATTTGAATTCGAACACAAATTTGAGTAACAACAATGCTTACTGAAATAAGTGGTTAGTTCTCAAATATATGAACTTTTCTGAAGGAGAGCACTCATCTGAAACCATGTTTTAATGTGTTTGTTAAGTTTTATTTACTTAAAAATAACTCAGACTTGCTGTGGGTGCCTTACTCAGCACTGGCTTGACCTGTTGTGGAAGAGCTCCTGTGGGATCTAGAACAAAAAGCAGCATCAAGAACAGTCAAGTCTGGGAAAGGCCCCTCTACTGTTAGTAGTTCTCATGTATGTCTTGGAGGAATCTGCTGACCCTGATATTGCTCATACCATGAACTTTCTCATGGAGATCTAGCTAGGGGAAAGAAAGTTCATGTTTTATTCCCTCTGTAGTATATCCCATTCTAAGACTGGAGCAAGAGCCCAGAGACTGGACTGATGAGTAATTGGGTGAGAAATTTGCAGTGCTCAGCATCACCTCACCATTCTTATTCTAGCCCAGTAGTTTTGTACCAAATTTGTGGGACTAACATTCTTATTTCTAATGATCAGTTCTGCTTTTCCCCTGCAAGTGCTTCTCAGCTTCCTAGGCAAATAACCCTTGGTTGTTCTGAGCCACCAGTTATCCAGAGCAGATTTACTCAATTGTCTGGTGAATAAAACTTACCTAATTCTACACATGTTAAGATCCCTGATATGGAGTTTCAGTAAATGCATGCATGTTAAGTTGCTTCAGTCGTGTCCAAGTCTTTGTGACCCTATGGCTTCTCTGTCTATGGGATTCTTCAGCAAGAATACTGGAGTGGCTCTCAATGCCTTCCTCCAGCATATCTTCTCTTATGTCTCCTGCATTGGCAGGCAGATTCTTAACCACTAGCACCACCTGAGCTAACACTTTATTTCAGTTCAGTTCAGTTCAGTTCAGTCGCTCAATCGTGTCCAACTCTTCGCGATCTGATGGACCATAGCACTTCAGGCCTCCTTGTCCATCACCAACTCCCGGAGTCTACTCAAACTCATCTCCACTGAGTCAGTGATGCCATCCAAACATCTCATCCTCTGTCATCCCCTTCTCCTCCTGCCTTCAATCTTTCCCAGCATCAGGGTCTTTTCAAATGAGTCAGCTCTTCACATCAGGTGGCCAAAGTATTGGAATTTCAGATTCAACCTCAGTTCTTCCAATGAACACCCAGGACTGATCTCCTTTGGGATGGACTTGTTAGATCTCCTTGCAGTCCAAGGGACTCTCAAGAGTCTTCTTCAACACCATAGTTTAAAAGCATCAACTCTTTGGTGCTCAGCTTTCTGTATGGTCCAACTCTCACATCCATACAGGACTACTGGAAAAACCATAGCATTGACTAGATGGACCTTTGTTGACAAAGTGATGTCTCTGCTTTTTAATATGCTATCTAGGTTGGTCATAACTTTTCTTTCAAGGAGCAAGCATCTTTTAATTTCATGGCTACAGTCACCATCTGCAGTGATTTTGGCACCCCCCAAAATATAGTCTGTCACTGTTTCCATTGTTTCCCCATCTATTTGCCATGAAGTGATGGGACCAGATGCCATGATCTTAGTTTTTTGAATGTTGAGTTTTAAGCCAGCTTTTTCACTCTGCTCTTTCATGTTCATCAAAAGGCTCTTTAGTTCCTCTTCACTTTCTGCCATAAGGGTGGTGTCATCTGCATGTCTGAGTCTCATGATGTACTCTACATATAAGTTAAATAAGCAGGGTGACAATATACAGCCTTGACATACTCCTTTCCTGATTTAGAACCCATCTGTTGTTCCATGTCCAGTTAGTTATAACTGTTCCTTCCTGACCTGCATACATATTTCTCAAGAGAGAGGCACTTAAGAATTTGTCAGAGCAATTTTAAATCATAATAAGTATTATAGTAACAAATTGCTAACATTTACTAAAGTCCTCTTATATGTCACACATTGTTCTACATTTGGTTTTATATTGATTAATCCTTTTAATCTTCAGAATACCCCTTTAAGATAGGTGCAATTATTTCTCCCATTTTATTGTGAGAACACGGACACAGAGAAGTTAAGTAACACCCTGAGGTCACTCCCATGGAATTCAGATGACAAGAAGGGGAAAGAAAGTGGAGTGAAGTTTTGTGTTCATTATATTTTTTTCTGTATTCCGAATTTCAAAACTGATTAAATGAAATTAAAGAATATTTCTCTGGAATTCAATAGTAAGTCCCACCGAAGCAAGGGCCATGCCTCTTTTCTCGCTATATAGAATCTCTGGTGACTGGTACAAAAAAGACAGTCAATAAATATTCAGGGAATGAATGAATGATCTGAAAGAAACTTTCAGTTTCTTATGTGTCTCTCATCCTTTTTCTTGCCTTTCCAATTTCTGTGTTTAATTTACACTAAACATGAATGTAAAGTTGCTCAGTCCTGTCCGACTCTTTGTGACCCCATGTACTGTAGCCCGCCAGGCTCCTCTGTCTGTGGGGATCCTCCAGGCAAGAATACTGGAGTGGGTTTCCATTTCCTTCTCCAGGAGATCTTCCTGACCCAGGGATCAAACTTGGGTCTCCCGCATTGTGGGCAGGCTCTTTATCCTCTATGCCACCAGGGAAGATACACTAAAGAATTACTAAATAGTGTCTAGATTAGTGGATTGATGACATTCCTTGTCAATAACTTAATAGCTTTTGTTGGCTGTAATTGCTAACAGAAGAATCGGGGCTGGTTTGAAAGATGAGTGAATTAAGAGGCTGTTTTCCTTACAGGATATCATCAACAAGACTTCTCTGAGATGTGTAACGTGAAGCAAACTGAAATGCAGAGTCCATACCTGAATGGATGAGCACAGTTTTCATTGCTTCCATAAGATCTTTATTATTGTATACTATTTTATTAATTATTTCTAGCAATTAGAATAATTTCAAAAAATAATCTCTGGTTTTATGTGTAAGCTGACAACACTGATAAAGCTATTTAAATTACAGGTAATGTGTTTTATAAATTGACTTAAAAAACTACTAAGTGAGTAATATATAAGTAATTCCTCATATTTTCACACATTTTGGCTATCTTCAACTTCTTGGTTGTAAGGCATCATGCTAACCATATTCATTAGAGGAATAATGAAATAGCTTCATTTTATGCAATGCATTCTTTTAAGCTCTTTGATAGCATCCTGGAATTTAAAAACACCCATTCATAAATTGTTCTAATGATAGGACCTTGATCAATTCACTTGAACTTAATGTGTCTTCTTCTCCATTTGCAAATGAAAGGCTAGTCTTGACCTAGTTTTCAGAGGAGCCACTAAAAATAATTAATTGAGCCTTCTTTATAGAGTACTTTAAAAATATATAGTTGTTCTGCATGTAGGAAAAACCTATCACAATTTTTTAAAAGATGTTTAAAAATAGGTGAGAAATCCAAGATGCAAATAGGGACTTGCTAATGCTGAATAAGACAGAAGAACATATTTTTCTCAGTCAGTTTTACTAGATTTTAAGTAAAGCTTATTTAATTATGAAAATCTATTTAATCAGTGATGAAAACATTTCATTTTAGTGAGTGTCTAATTGTAGGGAAGCTTTGCAGCACAATCATGACCTCTTTCTGCTGTGCTCAGCTCAAGACTACCTCTAATGAAATGTGACGATGGAGCAGTTCCCTTGATTAAAGCACTTTGATAAATAAATAAGTAGCTAGACAAATTTGCCAGCTAGGGGGAAAAAGGAACAAATGGAGCTGTAAATCCTAGAAGAATAGTTTTATCGTTTCAAAAAACTTTTTATGGTTTATTTAAGTTGTGCTTCTCTAGTTACAATAGTTTGTAAATTCCATTGTGTTTAATAGCATTTGCTTTGATTGTATCATTATCATAGTTAACAAGTTGCTCTAATATCTACCTTACAGTATCTTTTCAATAATGTGAAAGATAATTGAAGCTGTTTGCTTTTCTATCCCTATAAAAAGGCCATAGCAGTCAGAATCTGGAGAAGATTCATTTCTAGAAAATTTGTATTTCATAGCCCCTGATCTACTTATAACTACTTATAAATCTATTTCAGATTTATGTGTATACAGTTAAATTTTGCACAGTCACCCATTCTGATTGCCCTCTCAGAACTTTTAATATTTGCATTCAGTGTGGGCAGCAGAGAGAGAGAAATTTTTCCACTTTTGTTCTTGGTTAGATCCACAGCATTGAAGAGAAAATTTTGGAAAGATTTCAGTCTTCTTGTATACCAGAATTTGGGGGAAACCTCTGATCTTACCCTGCTCTCTACTTCACCAGCTCTGATTTCAGATAGTACAGATGGGGAGGATTCTTACCTTCTCTCTGCTTTGCATGGGCCCCTGGATCTTATGTGGCTTTCCTAGTTTGATATGAGAGTGAATGAAACTGTCATTATAGCAGGAGTCAAGAAGGACTCACAACCAATTGTGTGACTGTTTTGCTTCTGCTGAACTTTGTCTTTGCTCATGCATCTTTTAGAGTCTAGGAGTGTGTGTGTGTGTGTGTGTGAGTAAACAAGTAAGAGATATAACTGTCTAATCTAATAATACAATAATCACAACCAGATAAGACATCCTTCATCAATTCTCTGGCAGTAACTGCAGTTCCTGTGGGAAAAAAATGTGTTGTGGTACAGTAGAAAAAATATAAGCTCTGTAGTGAGAAATATCTAGGTTTAAATACCAGCTCTGGATTCACAGATGATTAGCTCTACTTTGCCTTACAGATTCTTTAAAATTATCTGAATCTGTTTTCTCATCTGTAAAATGAGAACAATAATATGAACTATATAGAATTATTATAAGTATTTACTAAGTAAAATATAATATGAAAATTGTATTGGATCTTATATGTTTTTAATAAATGTGAATTTTTTTTCTGTTCCTAAGTACTTTAGTGAAGTGGCTTATCACAAAACACAGAAATGTAATAAACATTTGAATCATAACTATCAAAATACAAATAATAAAAGTAAATCAATTAGGATAACCAACGCCTAATGTTGTTTATTGTGATTAATTATAATACTTAATTCTCAGATTCTTGATGGATGAGGTAGCAAGATAAGCATAGTAGGTTATACTATTGTCAATATTTGAGAAAAGCAAATAGAACTCACCTAGTTTTTCTATATTTGTGTTTTTAATACTAAATACAAAGTATCTTTATCTGTATCTCTGATTTCATTAAAATTTTAATTAAAAGCTAATTGCAAATTCAATAGAGAAGATGAAGCATCATCAAGTAATGGAGGGATATTTCTCTGCTATAGGTGTGGTCATCTTTCCATTAACAAATGAAGGGAATCTTGCTAGAACATTCTTGCAAGATTTCAACTGGAGATTATTCTATTGTAGAAATACTGGAAAATGAAAAACTTACTAAACGGAGAGCCATGAAATTAAAAGACGCTTATTCCTTGGAAGGAAATTTATGACCAACCTAGATAGCATATTGAAAAGCAGAGACATTACTTTGCCAACAAAGGTCCATCTAGTCAAGGCCATGGTTTTTCCAGTGGTCATGTATGGATGTGAGAGTTGGACTGTGAAGAAAGCTGAGCGCCGAAGAATTGATGCTTTTGAAGTGTTGTGTTGGAGAAGACTCTTGAGATTCCCTTGGACTGTAAGGAGATCCAACCAGTCCATTCTGAAGGAGATCAGTCCTGGGATTTCTTTGGAAGGAATGATGCTAAAGCTGAAACTGCAGTACTTTGGCCACCTCATGCGAAGAGTTGACTCATTGGAAAAGACTCTGATGCTGGGAGGGATTGGGGGCAGGAGGAGAAGGGGACGACAGAGGATGAGATGGCTGGATGGCATCACTGACTCGATGGACATGAATCTGAGTGAACACTGGGAGTTGGTGATGGACAGGGAGGCCTTGCATGCTGCGATTCATGGGGTTGCAAAGAGTGGGACATGACTGAGTGACTGAGCTGAACTGAATTGAACTGAACAAGATAATGGGGTTCTCTAGTGGCTCAGTGGTAAAGAATCTGCCTGCTAATGCAAGAAATATGGGTTTGATCCCTGGGTTGGGAAGATTCCCAAGGAGAAAGAAAAGCCTACCCACTTAATTATTTTTGTCTGGGAAATTCCATGGACAGTGGAGCCTGGTGGGCTATCGTTTATGGGGTCACAAAAAAGTTGGACACAAGTTAGTGACTAAATAACTACAGTGAGATAATGGCTGCTACATTTTTTTTTTTTTCCAGATCTGCGAATTCAGGGGCATGAATTGGGTGTTTTCTTGCTTCAGTTTCTTCATTTGTCACTACACCCATGTAGACATTTTCCAGCAGTTCCCAAAATTGCCCAGTTGTTTCCTCATTGATCCAATTATAATTTTCTATCAATACTACCTCTCTCCTAACCAACACACACGTATTTCTCTCCCCAAAGTTAATTGTTCTCATTGGTTAAGAAGTCCTCCTCCCTTGAAAAGTGTGAGGACTTGATTTTTTAAAGCTTTCATAACTTTATACTTTTAATAGAAAGGAAAGGTGTAATGTTTCCAAATTCCTGACAGATATTAATCTTTGGGGTTTGCCAATGAGAAATTGAAAATCTTTGAAATTCTACAAATAGTAAATGATTCTTAAAATATATTTATGGATATCCAAGAAAATTACTACAAACAGGAAGAAAATATTAAATTTAGTATCATTTACAATATGCAATAGTGCATATTGAAACACTGGTAAACACCAGTGAAGAATACTAGGTTATCTTGAAATAGTGTAATATTCTTAATCCTAGCAAAGCTAATGTCACTCACTATATAGGATCATGAGCCAAATTTGCTAATGTAAGGGCCTGTTTTGCCTCCAAAATGTATTATTTCTTAGAACATTATTCATAGGATTTGTTTAAATTATACTATGCATATGCTGCTCCTGCTGCTACCGCTGCTGCTGCTGCATCGCTTCAGTCGTGTCCGACTCTGTGTGACCCCATGTACTGCAGCCTACCAGGCTCCTCCATCCATGGGATTTTCTGGGCAACAGTACTGGAGTGGGGTGCCATTGCCTTCTCCCACTATGCACATAGATTGATTAATATTTATTTTATTTGCAAGCATGATTCACTGTTAGTAGCAAGCAGGGCTATGAACAGACGCTTAGAACATGGTCATAGGCACAAACAATATTACCTATTAGACCAGAAAATCCCTCTCCTCCTGCTCCTGTTCCCAGAAATGTCGACCTCAACTTCCAAGTTCCCTGTTATTGTTTTCTGCTACCACTGTTAGGATTAGTTTTCTTTGAATCAGTGTTGTCTCTATGTTGATTACTATGTTTTGTTTCTTACAACAGAATTATAATAACTTTTCCCATTTTCTCCATTTCTCAACTGAGCTTTCTTCTAATTCCAGAGGAACAAATAAATTACTTCAGAAAAGCTGGGAAAGAATTCCTTATGGAAACAATAAGAGATAGCCCCTTTTTAGCATAGTTGTTTTCAACCTTGGTGGCACTTTAAATTCACTTGGATGCTATTTTAGAAATACACATGACTGAGTAGTGGATTCCAGGGAGTTGGTTTAATAAAGCATATTTTTAAAAATACCATTGATTCTGTTGTGTAGCCAAAGTTGAGAACTCTCCCCAAGGAACTGCCCAATCAGTCACTCCTCATTCTACTATTCTGTGGATACACCTATAAGTATTTTTCATTTTTTCACTGTAGATAAATTTATTTTTATAGTCTCTGAAATAGTTTGTAAAATTCTTGAAGAAAAATATATTTACTGCTGGAAACTTATTTTTGATCATCAATTTCAAAACCTAAGAGGTTGCTAGTGTCATGCTAGCTACTTTAGAAATAAATTAGATAAAATGATAACTAAAAATACTGTGTAGGTCTCACAACCTCAAAACTAGGCTTCAGAAGTAAATGGGTATGTGGGAGAAAAGTTGAAACCATAATACTTAAAAAGTTAATGTATTAAATGTTTATATTTTCTTATTACATTTGGATGGTTATAAGTATTGAACTGATCTCATATTTTTAGTTGTTAAGAAATACATAAGTTCAGTTCAGCTGCTCAGTTGTGTCCAACTCTTTGAGACCCCATGGACTGCGGCACGCCAGGCTTCCCTGTCCATCACCAACTCCCAGAGTTTGCTCAAACTCATGTCCATCGAGTTGGTGATGTCATCCAACCATCTCATCCTCTGTCTCCCCCTTCTCCTCCTGCCTTCAATCTTTCCCAGCAACAGGAGCTTTTCTAATGAGTCAGTTCTTCGCATGAGGTGGCCAGAGTATTGGAGTTTCAGCTTCAGCATCAGTCCTTCCAATGAATATTCAGGATTGATTTCCTTTCGATTTCCTGGTTTGATCTCCTTGCAGAAATATGCATGTCTATTTAAAAATAAAGTTATGCAGAACTACTTATAATAAAAACAATATTTATTCTAATCTCCCTTTCTAGAAATATCTATCTTTGATTCTTTCAGCTGTTTGTCCCAGTTGTCATCTTAACATTTCTAAACAGTATGATTATTCTGTCATTTCTTGATAAATTATTTTTTTGATGTCTTCTGTTTATTTTCTGCCATGATAGCGAGGATATGGCCATCGACTCTCCCCCAATATTTTTCCCATCTTTCTGTTAAATTACATTATTATTTTTCAATCTTCTACTGGCTACTTTTCTAATTTTAATTTACATCACTTTTTCTCCCACATTACCTGTGAGCAGTATCTCTTGACTCCTGACTTTATGAGGATATTAACACCCATGCCATTCTCTTCAGCTCTCCCATATCTTATGATTTCTGTCATTTTAACTTCTGCATCTTCAGAGTTGATGTAAGCTTATTCCATTTTATAACATATATATTTTCTGTTTGACTATAGATTACAAAATTTGACAGCTAATATACATTTTCACATTATTCTGACTATATAAGAATAGCAAATGGAAGAGCCTATTGGGCTTTTGTATATCAAAATATTCTGCTTCCATATCTTTACTGTTTCCTTTTGTATCTTGTCGTCATTTTAAAAAAACTGAGTCCCCCAATCTTGCTCTTGTCTTACTATTTGGAATTCCCATTTGAAAATGGTTTATATTTGATCCTTTCTGTACCCCCTTTCTCAGACACCACTACCTTCAGTCACTAGCTACTCTAACAATCTTACCTAAATATTGACTCAAAGCTGTAATTTTGAGATTTCCAACTAGGTTAAGAATTGCTTTCTTTCATATTTTGAAGGTGTTAGTATATCAGTTTCTAGCATGTAGTATTGATGATAAGTCTTCTGCTGGTAATTTTCTTTTATTTGTAGGTATATTTTAATCCCCCCCTGCAGCTTTTAAAATTTTTCTCTTTATCCAAAGAGAACTCCACAATTTCACCATAAAGTGTCTAGATGTATTTTTCAGTTTATTATGTCGAGCACTTAGTTACTGTTTCAATCCTGAGATCATGTCCTTTATTTCTGAGAGATTCTCATTCATTTTTCCTTTGATGATTTTCTTATCTCTGTCCACTCTGGTCTGAACATGTGAATTACAGTTGATTAGCTGTTGGACTTGGATGATACATTGATATACTCTTCATATTGTTTATATTTTCTCTCATTTTTCTGTTGTTTTTTTTTTTTTTACTAGTTTTTTGGTAATATTTAATTTTTTTATCTTTTGATGATTTTTATTAACTTTTTAAACTATTATTATTATTTTTTTATATTTCAAGAGACATAGATTTCCACCCCTCTCATCAGTGCATCCTACCTACCTACCTACCTACCTATTATCTTTACTTCTATATGTACTAGTTTATTTTTAAAGATTTCATTTCTATTATTTTAATGTTCTCAATGGCAACCCACTCCAGTACACTTGCCTGGAAAATTCCATGGACAGAGGAGCCTGGTGGGCTTGTAATCCACAGGGTCACAAAGAGTCAGACACGACTGCGTGACTTCATTTCACTCACTTCACTCACTTTACTTGCTTCATACTTTTATCACTGGAGAAGGAAATGGCAACCCACTCCAGTATTCTTGCCTGGAGAATCCCATGGACAGAGGAGCCTGGCAGGCCATGGTCCATGGGGTCGCAGAGAGTCGGAAGGACTAAAGTGACTGAGCACACACACATGCACTCCCTAAATTAAGTCCATCTCCTCTAGAGTAACATTTTTCTTTTTAATATGAATTTCTCTATTTCATGTTGCAGATTTCTCAGAGATTTTATTAAGCTTTACTGCCTAAATACATTTGAACAAAGCCATGTAAAGCACATCATAGTTCAGTGCAGAGTTGGGTATTTTGATAGGTTCATTTTAGAGCAATTGAACAGACATGACTGTTACAACTGTTTGAAAATGTCAGAAATTAGGAGATTTTTTTTTTCTGGGGCTCAGGAAATCCTTTAGAGAAGAGACCTATATATATATTTTTTTATCATCCAAGCAATAGACATCTGGCTGGGTGCCAGATGACAACAGAAAGATAGGTGCTATTTTGATTAATTTTGATTAATGTTCCTATTTTTACCCCCAAGGCTTACCTTTATCTTAGGTTTTGAAGATACCAATGTTTGAAGATACCCTTAACTGTCTATCTTTTCAAGCCTACTTCCCAGGGCAGTGGTTTATTTTCCCCATACTATCATTTTTGTTGCACTTCCTTCTCTTTGTGATGCTTTCCTTGTGGACCCAGGCTGCACCTAACTGCCTCTATGGCCCAGGCAGGTAATTAAATAAATGAAGAAGACTGGTCCTCAAAAATGAACTTGATGTGCCCTGAAATGGAGATACTGTCACTATGCAGTTTCAATTATTGTGTTTTATTTCTTAATTAATTTAGTAAATTTTCCAGAAGCAAAATGATATAACAAACACCTGGTTGGCCTGTCATCTTAACTCAAGGGTCTACCTAGGTACTAAACTCTAAAATAAATGTATTATTTCCTGTTGAGAGGGCTTTAGGTTCTATTACTTTCCATCACAGTCCTCCAAACTACCTTAAATGAATATAAGTTCTAGGATACACCATGTCCTTGCCATGTACAACTAACCTCAAACCACTTCGAAAAGCAAACATCATATTTCCTATTAAAATTTTTCAGTGTTAGGAGGCTCTGAATAACCTAAAAGGCAGTAATTTTTACTTTGATTTTATAGTTCCATGACAGTATGCTCCATGTTTCTTTCTCATTTGGTCTCGAGGTATAAATTTACAGTTGAATATTGAGACATAACTCAGGGAAAGCGATTCCGCATGGGTCTAGGTTAATGTGGTACAGTTATATAGCTTTCTGGTTCCAAAGATAGGACTGAGTTTAATATATAACCTGAGAACCAGATTGATGATATGGTCTTCGGTGGTGGTCACTTTTAGTATCACTTTTCTTGCCAGGCCTTTAGATAATGCAATGGAAAGTTAATGATTGTAATCTCAGATGAGATCTTCAATGTCATGGTTTTCTAATGTTGACTGAAGAAAGAATTGTTGAGAATTATTTGCATGATGTGATGATGTAGGGTTGATAGCATACTAGATATTGAAAAAATGTAAATGAATCTGGACTTGAGAAGGACCTATGAAGGAATGCTTATAAACCAGGCCAAAATGGATATATAATTTGTCACACCCTCCTTGTTATATTGGAAAGTTGATCAGTTTTCAGAGTTAATGCTTGAAGGGTCACAGAATATGCCAGCCTAAAATATTCCTGTAGGAATTCAAGGCATGCCACCCTCAAGTATTCCACTTTGTTTTATTGATTATTTTTAGTTGTAGGTACCTGGAAAATAGCAAATTCAGGGAAAGGCTTTCTCTGAATTCCCCTTATTTGATTAAAGACAAATGCTCTAAAAGGAACTCAGTGGTCATCAATCCCACTCAGAAAAGTAGGAGAGTGTTTATCATTCAAGGAGGATTAACTTATCACAAAACAGGACACTAGAGGTTGACACCACATTCAGATAAGCTTTGTCACAAACCATCATACCTCTAATATGTTTTTCTAAAGGCCCATTCATCTTTTCTAAAAATCACTCACTCTCCCTTCAGAGTCCTGTCATCTCCTTACCTTTCCTGTATTAAGATGGTATTTGAACCTGAATTCTAAGCTACCTCTAAAAGTCATTTATTTTTGCCCCTGCAGATCTTCTATGTATTCATGAGCTACATGTGTCAATAAACTTCTTTTTCTCTTGTTACTCTGTATTTTGTTAGAGGGGCCCCACTGAGAACTTAGAAGGGTAGTAAAATTAGGTAGAAAAATTATTCTTCCTTCCCTGCAATGCAAATGCATGACCTGATGGAAATGAATTAGGTCCCAAAAGTCTCCATGAGAGTTTCCCAAGCTAGTGCAAATAAATGTACAATCTATTGTAAAATACTATGTTTTTCCCACAAAGTTAATTTTAAGCCCTAGCTATAAACATACAATATAAAAAAAGTGTGATTTCTATTCTAAATAGCTTCAAAGCAGATTTCTAACTTCTACCGCAACCTGATTTCTACCTGTAAGTCCCTCCTATTTAGAAAATTCATTAGCACTATCATATTATCAATGGAAAAATTGTAATAGCATACAACCACAATTTATATGCATATCTGTAAACAAATCTTCTGAGAATAGGGCATTTGCATTTTAAAATCCATAAAAACATGTTTTGAAAGCTTTAATTCAGTTTTAAGTCTAGCTTACTCAGATATTTAGAGCAAACAACAGGTTTTTAAGGTGTTTGGATTACCCTAAGAATTTACCATGATGTGAATGTTTTCATTAAGCCTGTCAGTGCCCCGCCTTGAGCTAGAGAAAGTAAAATTGAAGCTCAGCAGACATGAACAGCATGGTTTACCGCTCAGGTTCTTCATGATAGATAGAGATTTCTAAACAACTGATGAAGTTGTGGTGCTATAAATAGATTGCTGGAATGGGCAGTGGTGCACCCCGGAGCTGTTTTTCCCTTTTCACACTCTGCTTAACTGGTCAGTCATAGCTTTGTGTTTAAGTCAGTATTCCAACTTCTAAAAGATTATTGAACTGTTGCAAAGTGAAACACTATTGAGGTTCATTTAAGCTGCTAAAATTGAAAAGTATCTCAAATAACAAACACGTAAGCCCAGTGCTGTCTGACCAACACGGACAGCATATTAAAAAGCAGAGACATTACTTTGCCTACAACAGTCCACCTAGTCAAAGCTATGGTTTTTACAGTAGTCATGTATGGATGTGAGAGTTGTACCATAAAGAAAACTGAGTAACAAAGAATTGATGTTTTTAAACTGTGGTGTTGGAGATGAATCTCAAGAGTCCCTTCAACTGCAAGGAGATCAAATCAGTCAACCCTGAAAGAAATGAGTCCTGAATATTCATTCAGGACTGATGCTGAAGCTGAAACTCCAATGCTTTGGCCACCTGATGTGAAGAACTGACTCATTTGAAAAGATTCTGATGCTGGGAAAGATTGGAGGCAGGAGGAGAAGGGGACGACAGAGGGCGAGATGGTTTGTTGGCATCACCAACTTGAGGGACATGAGTTTGAGCATGCTCTGGGAGTTGGTGATGGACAGGGAAGCCTGGCATGCTGCAGTCCATGGGGCTGCAAAGAGTCCGACATGACTGAGTGACTGAACTGAACTGAAAGCCCAGTGATATCCTAGACTCCCAACTAAAAATGTCAGAAAGGTACCTCCTATTCTTTTTAAGTTGCAGATTAAGTAAATTTTTAGTTTCTTTGGAAAATTATCCAGAAGGAGAAAGGATCCACTTAACATATGCTTCTCTTTTGGTGTGCTGATCTCTCTTGATTTCCTCAAATCATTTCACATAAGCTATAAAGCTGACCTTCTGCCATTTTTTTGTTGTGTTTGTGTAAAAGAAGCTTATGGTGTCTACTTTTCCAACATAAATCCTGCCACTAAATACATTAGATTTGCAGAAAGTTTTATGAAATACTTCAAAGACCTCTCTATAAAGATATATTTGTAAAGATATATTTATTTTGTTCAATGGACATGAGTTTGAGCAAACTCCGGGAGATAGTGAAGGACAGGGAAGCCTGGAGTGTTGCAGTCCAGTTCAGTACAGATCAGTTGTTCAGTCATGTCCGACTCTTTGCAACCCCATGGACTACAGCACTCCAGGCCTCCCTGCCCATCACCAACTCCTGGAGTTTACTCAAACTCATGTCCATTGAGTTGGTAATGCCATCCAACCATCTCATCCTCTGTCATTGCCTTCTCCCACCTTCAATCTTTCCCAGCATTAGGGTCTTTTCAAATGAGTTAGTTCTTCACATCAAGTGGTCAAAGTATTGGAGTTTCAGCTTTAGCATCAGTCTTTCTAATGAATATTCAGGACTGATTTCCTTTAGGATGGACTAGTTGGATCTCTTTGCAGTCCAAGGGTCTCTCAAGAGTCTTCTCCAACACCACAATTCAAAAGCATAAATTCTTCAGTGCTCAGCTTTCTTTATAGTCCAACTCTCACATCCATACATGACTACTGGAAAAAACAAAGCTTTGATTAGACGGACCTTTGTTGGCAAAGTAATGTCTCTGCTTTTTAATAACCTATCTAGGTTGGTCATAACTCTTCTTCCAAGGAGCAAGTGTCTTTTAATTTCATGGCTACAGTCACCATCTGCACTGGTTTTGGAGCCCCCCAAAATAAAATCTGTCACTGTTTCCATTGTTTCCCCATCTATTTGCCATGAAGTGATGGGATCCAATATCATGATCTTAGTTTTCTGAATGTTGAGTTTTAAGCCAACTTTTTCACTCTCCTCTTTCACTTTCATCAAGAGCCTCTTTAATTCCTCTTCACTTTCTGCCATTACTGCAGTGTCATCTGCATATCTGAGGTTATTGATATTTCTCCTGGCAATCTTGATTCCAGCTTGTGCTTCATCCAGCCCAGCATTTCTCATGATATACTCTGCATATAAGTTAAATAAGCAGGGTGACAATATATAGCCTTTCCCGTACTCCTTTCCCGATTTGGAACCAGTCTGTTGTTCCATGTCCAGTTGTAACTGTTGCTTCATGACCTGCATATAGATTTCTCAGGAGGCAGGTCAGGTGGTCTGGTATTCTCATCTCTTTCAGAATTTTCCAGTTTTTGGTGATCCACACAGCCAGTGGATGTCGGCAATTTGATCTCTGGTTCCAAACTGCAGATGTGTGAACAAAATAAATGATCACAATTGTATTTTTGTATTTATGCATGTTGCTAAGCAGTGAAGGATCACTGTTTCAGGGAATTATACTTAAGCTTGTGGGGGCGTAATTTTGTCAGTGTTCCTTTCCTCTGTAAAAGGAGTTGGCAGACTTCAATCTGCACGCTAAATCATAGCCCATAGCTAAAAGTGGTTTCTACATTTTTAAAGTGTTATCAAAAGGAAAAACCCCAAATAAGCAAACAAAAGCACCAAGCATATAGAACAGAGACTATACATGTCCTGCAAAGAATCAAACATTTAGTATCTGACACTTGACAGAAAAACAGCTCACCTCTCTTTATAATAATCCACCTTCTCTCAGGTACCTGGCATTAATTGTGCTGTTAGTTTTGTACTGGAAGAAAAGCTTGGCAACAATAATAATCATTAGAAATCTTTCTTTAAGGAGCCTGTCACAGACTTCTTTCCACAACTAACTTAAACTTCAAAAACAGTTGCACATTTTTTCTGAGTGTCTTCATGCAAATATGTTGATTTTTTCCCATTAAGATACAATAGACCATAGTTCAGGAAAATATATTTGGGGTGTTATATATCTCAGAATCGTAAATCATTGAACAATTTTTGGGAAAAAAATTGCTGGAAATCTGGAAATACATCTGGTACATTATCTCAGTTTGAAATAATATGAAGTGGAGGGGAAGGTTATTTGTATACTTTTGTATTTTATATCATGGTTGTATATTGGAACTAAAGATTTCTAAGACCAAAACTGAAATAGAAAATGTGAATGCATAACAGCAAAAATTTTATCATTTCTACTTAGGTGACTGAATTGATAAATTCAGACACCATGTCAAAGACAACTACTGGCCCAGACTTGTACTCAACATTGGTGTTGTTCCATGAGCTCAATGTGCCTGTAAAATCATAGAATCTGGCCAAAATGTCATTTGCTCTGAGTTGCTTTTACATTAGATATTTCCAGTATATCTCTAATTTTATATTCAAAGACTGCTCATATCAAAACTTTTATCAATGTACTCTGAAGAATAAGAGTATTTTAGACAGGAAAAACAGTGTAATTTTGAGATTTTTGAATTCTGCTTACCGGTGGCAGTAGTGGGTGGGGAGCTGTCTGGGAAAAAGTAGACATGGCAGGAATCTTCCTTACTTGACACACAAGGAGATAGATTCATATCCACACATTGTTCTGTGGATTTTCTTTTGTTTTTTTTTGTTTTTTTTTGGTTAAATTACTTACTGTGTTTGAAAGCTAGAGCTTTGAGTTGGTAAAAATTTTAATTAGAAATATCTTTGGCATTTAATCTGTCATCATTTTGCCATTTACCAATGAAATGTGTCAATAGAAAATCACAAGTGTCAAAGAAATGATTTTACAATTAGCATACTTTTAAGTACTGGCTCACTCTGTCCTTTACCAGGGGCCTCAGTGAATTTTAGAGAGAACAAACGCAGGCTGCATTTAATTCCTTGATAAGTTGGAAATTGCTGTGGAACTTTAATTTTTGAAATATGTTTTTAGTGAAAGATAAAATAGATGTGATGACATAAAGAAGCAAAACAAGTAACAACCTTTCAAAGAGATTCAACATAATTGTTACAAAGTGAAAAACCTTTTAGAACCTCCCATACATTTCAGCAAAAATTGCGTTGTTTTCCATTACAGTTTTTATATAGCCTCTGTAATATTGGTTCATAAAATGTCTGCAGAAATTATCTACGGAAGTTGGAAGAAGAAAAGACCTGCTAAGGCATCTATTTCATTTACAAGCCATCAATAACTAATGTAAGACACAACAATAATGCAACATTAAGGTTATACATTTAAACACAGAAGTCAGGAAATGCAAAAATCAAGGATCTCATAATAACATCAAACACCCACAGTGCACAGATAAAATATTTTCAATTGCTAATTATATTATTAAGTGTTATACCTTGAAATGAAGCACATGAAATATGAACAGACTAATGTTCCCTTGAGATACTTAAGTTGCATTTCCTGGCTTTTACATTTAAACTGGAAACTTTAAAAGTTTCATTGACATAGATTTTTGTTTTTCATTTCCTTCCTTTATTTTTGAATAAATAAAAAAAAATCCATTGATCACTGATGTCCTTAATAGTGCTAAGAGTTACTCTCAGCCTCTGTTGAGCTTTCAGAAGTGATTTTAAAATTAGACTGGTAAAATTAACCAGAATCTTGGTTACAGTCCTCAGGATGTGGTCTTCCCTGTTTCTGAGCATGAGTCTGATGCTGTGGTTTGACCCTTTTGTTTAAACATGGAGCTGCCTTCCCTAAATAGATCCACTCTGACCCATGTTTGTAGATTTCTAAATTTTACAAAGTACAGTTTGAAAAGAAATGTGGGTTATTTATCTGGAGGAGGCCAATCCAACCCACTCCAGTATTAATGCCTGGAGAATCTCCATGAACACAGGAGCCTGGTGAGCTACAGTCCATGGGGTTACAAAGAGTCAGACATGACTGGGTGACTAAGCACATGGGTTATTTCTATGTCAACATCTGATAAACTTTGATCTGAGGAATGCTTTTTTTTTTTTTAAATTTTATTTTATTTTTAAACTTTACATAATTGTATTAGTTTTGCCAAATATCAAAATGAATCCGCCACAGGTATACATGTGTTCCCCATCCTGAACCCTCCTCCCTCCTCCCTCCCCATTCCATCCCTCTGGGTCGTCCCAGTGCACCAGCCCCAAGCATCCAGTATCGTGCATCGAACCTGGACTGGCAACTCGTTTCATACATGATATTTTACATGTTTCAATGCCATTCTCCCAAATCTTCCCACCCTCTCCCTCTCTCACAGAGTCCATAAGACTGTTCTATACAGCAGTGTCTCTTTTGCTGTCTCGTACACAGGGTTATTGTTACCATCTTTCTAAATTCCATATATATGCGTTAGTATACTGTATTGGTGTTTTTCTTTCTGGCTTACTTCACTCTGTATAATAGGCTCCAGTTTCATCCACCTCATTAGAACTGATTCAAATGTATTCTTTTTAATGGCTGAGTAATACTCCATTGTGTGTATGTACCATAGCTTTCTTATCCATTCATCTGCTGATGGACATCTAGGTTGCTTCCATGTCCTGGCTATTATAAGAGGGCAGAGTCTCTCTTTTAAAACACTGCTCTTAATAAGGGTAATTAAAGGGAGAAGACAGGAAAGACCTATCCAGGCAGAGGGCAGCATTAAAAAACAAAACAACAAAAAAAAAAACCTGGAATGTGAGATTAGAAATGGAATATAAACTTAAATCAGAGAATTAACATCAATGAGGTAAAGGAAAAAAAAGACTTAGGAAGTAGATGACACCTTCATCAATACTCTACTGCTTACGGTGTAAAGTCTTGATCCAAAGTCTTCCCCAATTTACCTCTAACTTACCTCTTGTGTTAGGCAGAGTTCAGTTCAGTTCAGTCACTCAGTTGTCTCCAACTCTTTGTGATCCCGTGAATCACAGCTTGGCAGGCCTCCCTGTCCATCACCAACTCCTGGAGTTTACTCAAACTCATGTCCACCGAATTGGTGATGCCATCCAGCCATCTCATCCTCTGTCGTCCCCTTCTCCTCCTGCCCCCAATCCCTCCCAGCATCAGAGTCTTTTCCAATGAGTCAACTCTTTGCATAAGGTTTCCAAAGTATTGGAGTTTTAGCTTTAGCATCATTCCTTCCAATGAATACCCAGGACTGATCTCCTTTAGGATGGAGTGATTGAATCTCCTTGCAGTCCAAGGGACTCTCAAGAGTCTTCTCCAACACCTCAGTTCAAAAGCATCAATTCTTTGGCACTCAGCCCTCTTTGGGGTCCAAATCTCACATCCATACATGACCAATGGAAAAACCATAGCCCTGACTAGACAGACCTTTGTTGGCAAAGTAATGTCTCTGCCTTTTAATATGCTATCTAGGTTGGTCATAACTTTCCTTCCAAGGAGTAAGTGTCTTTTAATTTCATGGCTGCAGTCACCACCTGCAGTGATTTTGGAGCCCACAAAAATAAAGTCTGACACTGCTTCCACTGTTTCCCCATCTATTTGCCATGAAGTGATGGGACCAGATGCCATGATCTTCGTTTTCTGAATGTTGAGCTTTAAGCCAACTTTTTCACTCTCCTCTTTCACTTTCATCAAGAGGCTTTTGAGTTCCTCTTCACTTTCTGCCATAAGGGTGGTGTCATCTGCATATCTGAGGCTATTAATATTTCTCCCAGCAATCTTGATTCTAGCTTGTACTTCTTCCAGCCCAGCGTTTCTCATGATGTACTCTGCATATAAGTTATATAAGCAGGGTGACAATATACAGCCTTGATGTACTCCTTTTCCTATTTGGAACCAGTCTGTTGTTCCATGTCCAGTTCTAACTGTTGCTTCCTGGCCTGCATATAGGTTTCTCAAGAGGCAGGCCAGGTGGTCTGGTATTCCCATCTCTTGAAGAATTTTCCACAGTTTATTGTGATCCACACAGTCAAAGGCTTTGGCATAGTCAATAAAGCAGAAATAGATGTTTTTCTGGAACTCTCTTGCTTTTTCCATGATCCAGTGGATGTTGGCAATTTGATCTCTGGTTCCTCTGCCTTTTCTAAAACCAGCTTGAACATTTGGAAGTTTATGGTTCACGTATTGCTGAAGCCTGGCCTGGAGAATTTTGAGCATTACTTTACTAGTGTGTGAGATGAGTACAATCGTGTGGTAGTTTGAACATTGTTTGGCATTACCTTTCTTTAGGATTGGAATGAAAACTGACCTTTTCCAGTCCTGTGGCCACTGCTGAGTTTTCCAAATTTGCTGGTATATTGACTGCAGCACTTTCACAGCATCATCTTTCAGGATTTAAAATAACTCAACTGGAATTCCATCACCTCCACTAGCTTTGTTCATAGTGATGCTTTCTAAGGCCCACTTGACTTCACATTCCAGGATGTCTGGCTCTAGGTGAGTGATCACATTATCATGATTATCTGGGTCGTCAAGCTCTTTTTTGTGCAGTTCTTCTGTGTATTCTTGCCACCTCTTCTTAATATCTTCTGCTTCTGTTAGGTCCATTTCTGTCCTTTATTGAGCCCATCTTTGCATGAAATGTTCCCTTGGTATCTCTATTTTTCTTGAAGAGATTTCTAGTCATTCCCATTCTGTTGTTTTCCTCTATTTCTTTGCATTGGTCGCTGAGGAAGGCTTTCTTATCTCTCCTTGCTAATCTTTGGAACTCTGCATTCAGATGCTTATATCTTTCCTTTTCTCCTTTGCTTTTTGCTTCTCCTCTTTTCACAGTTATTTGTAAGGCCTCCCCAGACAGCCATTTTGCTTTTTTGCATTTCTTTTCCATGGGGATGGTCTTGATCCTTGTCCCCTGTACAATGTCACGAACCTCCGTCCATAGTTCATCAGGCACTCTATCTAGCAGATCTAGGCCCTTAAATCTATTTCTCACTTCCATTGTAAAATCATAAGGAATTTGATTTAGGTCATACCTGAATGGTCTAGTGGTTTTCCCTACTTTCTTCAATTTAAGTCTGAATTTGGCAATAAGGAGTTCATGATCTGAGCCACAGTCAGCTCCGTCTTGTTTTAGCTGACTGTATAGAGCTTCTCCATCTTTGGCCGCAAAGAATATAATCAATCTGATTTTGGTGTTGACCATCTGGTGATGTCCATGTGTAGAGTCTTCTCCTGTGTTGTTGGAAGAAGGTGTTTGCTATGACCAGTGTGTTCTCTTGCAAAACTCTAATAGCCTTTGCCCTGCTTCATTCAGTATTCCAAGGCCAAGTTTGCCTGTTACTCCAGGTGTTTCTTGACTTCCTACTTTTGCATTCCAGTCCCCTATAATGAAAAGGACATCTTTTTTGGGTGTTAGTTATAAAAGGTCTTGTAGGTCTTCATAGAATCATTCAACTTCAGCTTCTTTAGCGTTACTGGTGGGGTTATAGGCTTGGATTACCGTGACATTGAATGGTTTGCTTTGGAAATGAACAGAGATCATTCTGTCGTTTTTGAGATTGCATCCAAGTACTGCATTTCAGACTCTTTTGTTGACCATGATGGCTACTCCATTTCTTCTAAGGGATTCCTGCCCACAGTAGTAGATATAATGGTTATCTGAGTTAAATTCACCCATTCCAGTCCATTTTAGTTCGCTGATTCCTAGAATGTCGACGTTCACTCTTGCCTTCTCCTGTTTGACCACTTTCAATTTGCCTTGATTCATGGACCTAACATTCCAGGTTCCTATGCAATATTGCTCTTTACAGCATTGGACCTTGCTTCTATCACCAGTCACATCCACAACTGGGTATTGTTTTTGCTTTGATTTCATCCTTTCATTCTTTCTGGAGTATTTCTCTACTGATCTCTAGTAGCATATTGGGCACCTACTGACCTGGGGAGTTCTTTCAGTATCCTATCATTTTGTCTTTTCATACTGTTCATGGGGTTTTCAAGGCAAGAATACTGAAGTGTTTTGCCATTCCCTTCTCCATTCTCTTCTCTAGTAGGCAGAATTGCAGACCCGCAAAGATGTCCTATGTCCTAGTCCCCAGAACTCATGGCTGTGTTACTGTGCATAGGATAACCAGGTGTGGTTAAGGATCTTGAGATGGGGTGATTATTTCTGGAATATCTGAGTGGGTCCAAAGTAATCATGTGGATCCTTATAAGGAACAGAGGGAGGCAGTAAACTCAGAGGAGACAATAGAAGCAGAGACTGGAGTTTTGCAATTGCTGGCTTTGAAGATGGAAAGTGGTCACAGGCCTAGGAATGTAGGTGTCCTTTAGAGTCTGGAAAATCAAGGAATGGATTCTGAACCTCCAGAAGGAAGATGGCCCTGCTGATACCTTGATTTTAGTCCCATAAGAACCATTTGGTCTTCTGACCTCCAAAACTGTGAGACAATGAATTTGTGTTGTTTTAAAGCAACCAACTCTGGTAATTTGTTACAGTGGCAATAAGCAAACTAATACAACTTTATTTACTCACAATGATAATATCATATTACTTTATCTCAATGATGCCATCTATCATAAAACTAATTTGATAAAAGACTTGGAGGTGGGTACAAAACACAAGCATTTGTTTTATGAGTAAATCGCTTATCTTAATCAATGCAATACAATTATCTTTTTAAAAACAACAATCAAATTTCACCCACATTTTCCTTACAGTCAGAATATAAAGATTCTTGTGATTTTCTTTAGGCTATTAGAAATTGTATAGTTTTTTCTTGACATACTACTTTTCATAACCTACGTCCACAATTTCTTTAGAGATAGACATTGTCATTTTGAGGTTTTCTGTTTGCATTGGATTCTTGTTCATTCATAGATCCTTTTTTTCTTTAATTGAATTACATGTTGCTGGAAGTTTAATAGCTTCTTCTGAAAACCTAGGAGAAGCATTTGTTAGGCAGATGTTGGTGCCCCAGAGATAGTCCTCATGACACATGAATCAGCCGTGCTGTGCTTCACTGCCTTTAAAAGTCTTATGATTTATTCTCAAACACTGGCAATGTCTTCTGTCTCTAATTGCATTACCTGGATATGACAGACAATCTTCTGCATACTCAAGCTACTTCACAGTGTAATCTTTTTTGAAGTTAAGTGACAATTAGAAATCCATTTTTCAGTGAAAATTCAACTTCATTTAACACTATCAGTGCAAGAACTCAAATGAGGTAATGAGCAAACACCTTTCAAGCAGACTGGTTTCCTATCCTCAGGAAAAAAACAATTGAATTGCATATTACTCCTCTGTTTTTCAGCTGAAAGGATTATTTTATATTGATTATTTGGTACATCTTGAGTTTTAGAGACATTAAACAAAAAACTTGTCCTTTTGGGGTCCAGAAATTATGGTAAGTAAGTGAGTAAGTGAAGTTGCTCGGTCGTGTCCCACTCTTTGCGACCCCATGGACTGTAGCCTCCCAGGCTCTTATGTCCATGGGATTTTCCAGCCAAGAAATATGAATAGCTAACACAGCATAATCCAGATGAGGAAACTGAGGTGGGGAGGAGATAAATAACTTCCTGAAGATCACAGAGTTAACAGATAGTAGAGTTAGCACTCACATAGAGTGTGCTATCTCTCTCTAAAGCCTAGGTTTTTAACCACTGCACCCCTCACCCCATCTCCTGTTCTTACAACTTATACTAAATTTCTTGGTGATTCATCAACATGTGGTCTTCTTCATAGCCTCTGTGTGGTTAGGTGCATGGTATCCACTTCTACACCTGGCAACTTCTTTAAGCGGAGTGGCTAAAGAAATGTGTCCTAAGCTTAAATGACCAGTGTTCTGCCCTGCTCCACACCCCCCCCCCCCCATTTACTAACTAGGCCTCAGTGGCCTCATTTCCAAAATGCAGATTACTTAGTTTATATCTTACTATATATCTCATAGATTTGCAACAAGGGCTAAGGGAGGTAATACAGATCAAATATTTAACAACAATGCCTGGGGAATAAGAAATTATACTTAATGAGAAGGATAAGAGGAAGAAAATAAGAATAAAACATATTTTCTTCCTAACAATTTCTACCATTTTTCATGGTATAAAATTTTTATCCCCTTCAATTCAGTGATAGCAAATGCATTTTGACCTTTGGCTCTGTGTATCATGTATCATATGCAAAAGTTCAGGTGATTGACATCATCTTCTGGCCCGGAGGCCTGTTAACATTTTAAGAAACTTATTTTTCTCTAAAGGTGATTATTCCAAAGTCAGGCACCAGCCTTCCAAAAAGCATTGGACAAAGCTGCATTTTACATTTCTATACACCTATTATATCAATCAATACACTGCCAAAGACACAGTAGGTAAGGAGTATGGAGACTTAGCAGCAAACATTGGCCCAACAAGTGAAAAACCCTTCACCAATACAATTTCTAATCAATCTTTTAACTACTCAAAGGAATCTGTGTTTAGGCAGTTTAGAACATCTCCTGCCTCTCACAGTTGGGAGGCTCTGAACAATCACATGTGGCCGGAAAAACCTATTCAGGCAGGCTAGAGGATTTCCAAAGGAGTTTGTAGGTTAAACACTGTCACACCCAGGAATTATTAACTGGAGCTGTAAGCTAACTCTTTTTCCAGAGAGAGGTAGTGGGAGACAGCCCCCCGTAAAGTCAGAGGTGTAGGTGAAAGCACAAAGCAGAAAGTAGGCAGACTCTGGTTTTGGGGGTAGATGCTCGAGAATTTCCAGGGGGACTCCTGAGGCTCGATCCCGCCTTTGCGTATGCCGAGCCTCCTTCCTCATGACCTTTGTCATGGGCGGAGTGCCTCACGCTGGCTCCCGGCAGTGATAGAATTCCAGTTGAGCTATTACAGATCCTCACTCAATATGCAATATGCCGGCTCCCAGCAGTTTTACTCTCATCAAAGGAATTAATAGTGCTACAGGAAGTATAAAGATCCTTTGTAATGGGGAGAGCCCCTGCTGCTGCTGCTGCTAAGTCGCTTCAGTCCTGTCCAACTCTGTGCGACCCCATAGACGGCAGCCCACCAGGCTCCTCTGTCCGTGGGATTCTCCAGGCAAGAACACTGGAGTGGGTTGCCATTTCCTCCTCCAATGCATGAAAATGAAAAGTCGAAGTGAAGTTGCTCAGTCGTGTCCGACTCCTAGCGACCCCATGGACTGCAGCCTAGCAGGCTCCTCTGTCCATGGGATTTTCCAGGCAAGAGTACTGGAGTGGGGTGCCATTGCCTTCTCCACGAGAGCCCCTACATGTTGTCAAAGAAAAACAGAGCCAGCCACTAGTTAAAGGTGGTAAAGACAGTTTATTCTGTAATTTTGCAATAAAGAAAAAGAGACTTCAGTGTGGCACTGAGCTCAGTTCCTCATACAATAAGTACAAGTGAGGATTTATAGCCAGAGAGCAGAGTGAGCAGGGTCAATGGTGAAAGATTACTAAGAGCAGACATCAAGGGTTGTTGGGGGATTCTTGCTAAACCACTTAATAAGATTCTTGCTGAAGGCAAGATGACCAGATATCAAAGTGAGGGATAAGAACTTGATCAGAGCTGAAGAGTGATCACATTAATGATGTAGGAATGACTTAGCAGAGTTCTCGCTAAAATTCGATTTAGCAGGGATGGACATGAAAAGCCAGGGTCAACACCATCTCAAGAGAAAGGCTAAGAGAAGTCTAACTAAATTTAGTCAAAGAGAGACTCTTTGTCATGGGCAAATTTAGAAAAGAGTAGGAGAGCTCTAATGAGATATTTTAAGCATTAAAAGTCTTAACATTTGAAGAGCAGGGATATTTGGTCTTTGTTATGTATGGATGTGAGAGTTGGACTGTGAAGAAGGCTGAGCACCGAAAAATTGATGCTTTTGAACTGTGGTGTTGGGAAGACTCTTGAGAGTCCCTTGGACTGCAAGGAGATCCAACCAGTCCATTCTGAAGGAGATCAGCCCTGGGTGTTCTTTGGAAGGAATGATGCTAAAGCTGAAACTCCAGTACTTTGGCCACCTCATGTGAAGAGTTGACTCACTGGAAAAGACTCTGATGCTGGGAGGGATTGGGGGTAGGAGGAGAAGGGGACGACAGAGGATGAGATGGCTGGATGGCATCACTGACTCGATGGACATGAGTCTCAGTGAACTCCGGGAGTTGGTGATGGACAGGGAGGCCTGGCGTGCTGCGATTCATGGGATCGCAAAGAGTCAGACACGACTGAATGACTGATCTGATCTGATCTGATGTAGGTTCCTCTATTCTGTCCCCAAAGGTATGTTTCTAGAACTGGGGTAACACAATTGCACAGAGTAGCTCAGTTGGTAAAGAATCCACCTGCAATGCAGGAGACCCCGGTTTGATTCCTGGGTCAGGAAGATCTGCTGGAGAAGGGATAGGCTACCCACTTCAGTATTCTGGCCTGGAGAATTCCATGGACTGTGTAGTCCATGGGGATGCAAAGAGTCAGACATGACTGAGCGACTTTCATCATCATCATCATGTGAGTTACTACTTCTTAATGCTGAGTGAATCTAGAATATGACATTATCTACTACTTATTCTGGATACTACCTCACTCACATTTCCTTGATCTTGAATAGGCACTGTATCTCAGTGAAATTACAGCAATTTTTTACTGAAAAATTTTAAATGATTTTGTATTTTGTTTTTATAGGTTAGGCTGTCCCTTTCACTAAGCAGCAAGGCTTTTAAATTCTCACATTTACTGATTACACTTCCTCTAAAGGTATTTGTTAAACCTTTGAAAGTGAAAGTGTTAGTTGCTCAGTCGTGTCTGACTCTTTGAGACCCTGTGTGTGGACTGTAGCCTCCCAGGTCCTCTGTCCATGGAATTCTCCAGGCAAGAATAATGGAGTGGATGCCATTCCCTTCTCCAGGGGATCTTCCTGACCCAGGGATTGAACCCAAGTCTCCTGCACTGCAGGCAGATTCTTTACCATCTGAGCCATCAGGGAAACCCCCTTAAAACCTTTAATTGTTCCAAAGGTGTGGCAAACCAAATGATAATGTCCCTTTAGCATTTTTTGCACAGTTGAGTTAATGATGATGGATCACTTTCACCTTAGAAATAAATGCATGTTTGAATGCACTCGCATATGCTTTATAGACACATACACATGTAGGTCCAGCAAGAGCAAAGAGGAATAGTTTGGAGCCATTTAAATAGATGCTTTGACTTTAGAAGAAAACTGGAAATTAGAGACAAATATCAAAGAAGGGAAAAAATGTAGGAACTTGGGAGAAACCACTATTTTCACTATTCTCTGACCTTTGGTACATTATTTATCTAGTAGGTTGCAATGAACTTTAATATTTGAAAAAGGTCAGATTCGTGTACCATATTTGAATAATGTAGGCAGCAGTGGTCTAGAGAATTATCATACTTAGATGAGGAAGTGTGATTTTCCAACCTTCTGCCCCTGATTTGTTTGACCTGAGGTGAGTCATTCTCTTCTTTGTCTATTCTCATGGTGATAATAAGATTTCTTTTTTTCCCTTTTTAATATAGATGTTGTGAAGAATGCAATAATCTTCTAACTGACCTTTCTCCTTTTACACTGTCTTCTGAAACTACCTATATACGAACTTCTGAAAACACTGCTTTACACTAATCTTCCTATTCAAAAATCCCCATGTCTTCCCAGGGTATGGTATTCAAAGTCCTCCCATTTTTAATACCAAGCAATTGCTGATCATCTTCAATGTGCTAGACATTGTGCTGTGCACTATTAATAACTTTTAATCTTCAGACTACTGTAAGCATAGCTACTAATGCTCACACCCTTTTAGATATAAAGAGACTCTTTAATAACACAAGTCTGAAGACAAGCCTATTGGATTCTTGGCTTTTGCTTTTTCTACATGCTTATTCATGCTGTTGCTACCTAGCTCTTTACAACCACACACACACACACACACATGCACACACACATAATCTTTTCTTTAGAACTGTATATTCCCAAACTGCTTTCAAAAAGGATACAAGATGGGACAATAAAATTCAGTTATACAACACCATTACATTATAAATAAACAAAAACTATATAAAGGAAGAGAAAACAGGCATTTTATCTCCATTTACTTACTTGTGTTTGCTCTGGCACCACTCCAAGCCTCTTGCATAGCCTGTAGCCATGGCAACCTACATTTGTATTCCCCCTCCACTGTTAGCCTATACTATTCAAGTGCCATGCATAGGTAGAGTGACTCTTTTAAAACATAAACCACGGTATCTGGTTAAAATATTCTACTGGTTCCCATTATATTTAGGGTATGATGTCATGACTTCTCTCACATGTCACACTCAGATCTCAATCTTCATCTCTTTCCTTTCCTCATCCACTTCACTTCAGTCATAATGACCTTCTTAATAATATATCCAGGGTGTTTTGCTTTCGTTGTTGACCAGCCCTGGCATATTCTAAATCTAGACTTTCATGGGAATAGCCCCTTCTCATTGTTCAGATTTTATCTTCTAGTTTTCTAGTTCTAGGTCAGTATGTATAGACATACACCATCCTTTTTTTTAATGACTGCATGGTATTATTCTTATGAATGCAACTTAATTCAGTTAACCTGTCTTCTACAAGTAGGCATTCAGATTCTGCTCAGTGTCTTCTAACTACAAAAATGAAAAATACATCTGCAGTATGAATGACTACTTATACATATCAACATAATTAAAGGAGATTATTTATAAAAATAATTGCATGAATTAGAATTACAAAATCAAAGGGTATGGCATGATTATTTTTTATAAATTTTGCCAAGCCAGAAAGTTTAATTTTATTTAATTTTATTTTTACAGCTTTATTTAGGTAAAATTGACAAAAACTATATATTTAAGGAGTACTACATTGATGATTTGATATATGAATACCATATATCAAAATATATGGTGTGAAATAATTATCTCAATCAAGTTAATGAACACATCCATCACCTCACCTATTGATTTTTTTGTTTGTTTGTTTGAATGTGGAAGACCTATTCTTTCAGAAAGTTTCAAGCATATAATATAGTATTATTAACCATAGTCATCACGCTGTATATTGTTGTTCGGTCATATCCGACTCTTTGTGACCCCATGGACTGTAGCATGCTGTGTATCAGATCCCAGAACTCATTCATCTTATAAGTGAAAGCTTGTACATTTGACTAACATCACCCCATTTTTCTCATCACCCCTTGGTGACTACTGTTCTATTCAGAGAGTTTAATTTTAAAGCATAATCCAGTGAAGGACATTTTTAAAGGCAGCATATTAAAAAGCAGAGACATTATTTTGCCAACAAAGGTCCATCTAGTCAAAAGTTTGGTTTTCCCAGTAGTCATGTATGGATGTGAGAGTTGGACTATAAAGAAAGCTGAGTGTCGATGAATTGATGCTTTTGAACTGTGGTGTTGGAGAAGACTCTTGAGAGTCCCTTGGACTGCAAGGAGATCCAGCCAGTACCTCCTAAAAGAGATCAGTCCTGAATATTCATTGGAAGGACTGATGCTGAAGCTGAAACTCCAATACTTTGGCCACCTGATGCGAAGAACTGACTCATTTGAAAAGACCCTGATGCTGGAAATAATTGAAGGCAGGAGGAGAAGGGGATGACAGAGGATGAGATGATTGGATGTCATCACCAACTCAATGGACATGAGTTTGAATAAGCTCTGGGAGTTGGTAATGGACAGGGAAGCCTGGCTTGCTGCAGTCCATGGGGTTGCAAAGAGTTGGCGACTGAACTGAACTGAACTGAAGCTAAGGTACTGATAACGTGTAGCTTTATGAAGCTCTAACTTGATCCAAGGATTGAATTTTGAAAGCCTTCAGGATTGGTTGTCTTAAATGAGTTTCCTTGATGTGTACTTTTCTCAGCAGGTTTTTAGATATGAATTATTTTCTGAACACAACCTTGTACATTCCTTGTAACCAACTAAAGAATGAGCCAGAGCCTTAGTGGTATGGAAAAAAAAGGAGAGCTGACCTCCCGCTATGCACACTGAAAAGCTTGAGCTATATTTTTGGCTGAATCGAGCATCCCAAGCTTCTCTATGGGAATAAGCCAGACTGTTCTATTGACTGAACACTCACTCTCTGCCTTCTCCATGTTCAGAAGGGCAAGAACCAAGGTTGCCTCCTTGTGTTTCTTCTGACTACAGCAAAAAAAGACCATCTTTCCCTTTTCTTCACTCCTTCCACACTTACTGGCTGCACTATTGACCCAAAAATATCCTGTGTGTGTGTGTGTGTGTATGTGTGTGTGTGCTCTCAGTCATATCTGACTCTTTGCTACCCCATAGATTGTAGCCTGCCAGGCTCTCTGTCCATGGAGTTTTCCAGGAACGTGTTGCTATTTCCTCTCTCGAGGATCTCAATCCAGGGATTGAATCTGTCTCTCTTGTGTCTCCTGCATTGGTAGGCAGATTCTTAACCACTGCACCATATAAGAATACACTACACCTTATAATTTACTATTTGTCTCTTATATGTCTACTTCTCTCACTTGGATTGTATGGTGCTCAAGCACAGAAATGTTGTCACACCCCTCTTCTCATTTCCAAATCTCATTCAGCAACTCACTCATTCTAAAACAAAAAGCAGAATGATTATGTTACTGACTATCCACAACAGCTAATAGGATCTGTTCCTCTCTGCATTCTTTGAATCAGTATCCCTTTAGCCTATGATATTCCAACAGGAGGCTACTGACCCTTAGCAGGAGCTGATCTCCAGTGTGGAATATTTTACTTCCATATGAATCTCATATCAGGATGAACCTGTGACCTTGGCTTGGTTAGCTGTTTTCTAACCAACTGAACGCATGACTAAACAATTTTAAGGTAATATTTCCATTACAACTCATTGTTAAGCTGACTCTAAGAAGAAAACAAACTATAGCGTTGGAGGAAAAAAGCATCAAAAAGTTGCCAGTAAGAGAAAATTAGGGTTATATGGTCAGTCTATCTGCCGTGTCAGCCTCAGTACGCTTCCTCTGTAATGAGCAATGCAGTGATCCTTTTATATATCACAAAAGACTACTGAATTTAAATTTCTAGATGCAGTCATTATTGATGTTTTCATATCCTGGCACAGTAGCATTTGACAAGTCTGCACATTTTTTTTGCTTTTGTTGCTGCAGAGCTAAGTGTTTCAATAGTGCATGTGGTGCTAGGAAGATTTTGTTCTGATCTTTTTTGGAAGCTTTGCATCTTATGGACACTCAGTCCATCTAATTGACTGGATGTTTATGTGAGATACCTTAAAAGATTGCAGGTACTTCTTTTGGTCTGGTTCCTAGGGAGAGGGCATTGACTGTATATACTGCTCTTTGAAATGAGGGATTAAGCATTTAGGTACCATTACCCACAACTTTTCCAAAATTAGTTTACTTTGTATAAGTTTTAAATTATTAAGTTGGGTCTTTAATATTGGTAGTTATTGTTTTGTTACTCTTTGTTGTAAAAAGATAGTCATTGTGTTAGCGCAGATTTGATGTAGCCCTTTGTTTATGAGTGGTTAGAATTATTTGAATTCTCATGCTGTTGCTACTCAATATTGACATACAAGCTAAAGGAAAGGGGCAATAAAAAGTAATTATTCAGGTGATTTAGACTCCACAAACCTTTTTGAGGTTTAGATCTTTTGTAACCAATTTCATCCAAACTTAAGAACATAAGGTTATCCATGTAATAAATGTATTGTTAGCAAAGATAGTTTTTTCCCTAGATGTTTGACTGCTTCCTTTAGCAGCTCTTAAACCAATAGTCCTTTTTATAAGTAACAAATATGTAATGTTTAAAAGCTTTATTATATTGTGGCATTTCTTGCCCACAATAACCCCATAAATGCTTTCAAATGAACTTAATTTTTAAAATCTTTACAAATGCTTTTGCTTAAGTATTTTACTACTTTCCTTCATTCCAATCTTTGAAATCCATTAAACAGTTCTTTTAATCATTTAAATATCTCTCTTCCATTTATTCATTCAATTCTTTTTATTGAGCATGAACCCTTTCTCATATAATATGAAAACATGTCTGTTGATAAAGCAGTTTCATCTTTGGTTGGGATGGTACCAATATTTGAAGATAAAATAAACATTTTTAGAAAGATTTCTGTATTTCCATATTGGTACATCAAATAGGATGTTGTATAATGGTACAGAAACTTAGTGTTCCTAATCAGGAATGTTGGCAATAGTAGAATACATTAAAAGCTACTTAAGTAGTTGAAGGGACTTTGCTAAATCCAGATGTTGTGTAAAGAAGTACATACAACAACACAGACTGAAAACTCTGACCATTTACAATGTTCATTTGATGTCCCTCACTTCTAGAGGCAGTAGACTGTTTGATGATTATGAGCAAGCTTCTTTAATGTCCCATCTTATCCAAGCAAAGATTCAGAACTGAAAAAAAGAAAAGCAGATGCAGCTCTTTCCTTCAGGTTGGAGTGTGTGAATGTGTTGTCTTCATCCTGCATTGATAAATGTCAAATGTATGAGTGTGTTTTAATCACAAGCCTCATATTGATAAAAGTTGGCCTGTGAGTTGGGGATAAAACAAACAACATTGTTAACTTTTTATTATGAGAAATTTCAAGCACATACATAATAAATAAAATAGTATAGTGAACTCATGTGTATCCATCACCCAGCTTAAAATATTATCAATATTCAGCCATTCATCTTTTATTTTTTCTTCCACCCACTCCCCATCCCTACTCAATTATTACTAGTAGTATTTGCAGTTCTTTCTGAGTTATAATATAAAGACATTGAAATGTACAGATTTTAGATGTATAATTTTCACAGATAAATACACTCTTGTAACTCCACCTATACTACGATCAGCAGTGGGATCTGTATTTATTATTGTGGCTACTGTAATTCTGTAGGTATTCATATGGAAGAGAGGCAAATTCTCCTTCCACCTTTGCCCTGTTGCTCTGACCTGGCAATAGGATCTTATACATGGGCTTAAAGAACATTAGATTAATGGGCTTTTGCTTTCAAGCTAAAAGCTTTTAAATAGTCTTCTTCATAATAGGTTCTGAAATATCCTCCCCTTGTGTCTCCTCAAGGTACAAAGAAGAGGAAATAGCTATCATGAACTGGAGGAGGGAGAAGGAGAAGTAGAATCACCAAGTCCCTTGTTAATCTTCAAGATTTTCCCTTTGTTAGGAAACTGACTGAAATTAAAGTCAGGTGATGTATCTCAGACTTTTACCTAAGTCAGAAAACACTTGGTTTTTATTTGATCCTTTGCTTTAGGATTATAACGTGGTAGCATCATCCTTCCCTTAGATTTCTGTAGCTTCTTAATGAATCAGGAAATTAATAAAATTATAATTTATCCTGTATATTTTAGCTGTGGTCATTGAAGGGACATAAGTGTTGTTGAGTGGAGGTTGAGACTTAGGTGAATATCTGCGGAAAATATTAGAATACGCTAGAGACGATACAGAGAAGGCAATGGCACCCCACTCCAGTACTCTTGCCTGGAAAATCCCATGGACGGAGGAGCCTGCTAGGCTGCAGTCCATGGGGTCGCTGAGGGTCGGACACGACTGAGCGACTTCACTTTCACTTTTCACTTTCATGCATTGGAGAAGGAAATGGCAACACACTCCAGTGTTCTTGCCTGGAGAATCCCAGAGCTGGGGGAGCCTGGTGGGCTGCCGTCTATGGGGTCGCACAGAGTCGGACACACTGAAGTGACTTAGCAGCAGCAGCAGCAGCACAGACAATAAGTAGTGTTGAAAAAATTCTACTCTGTGTTTCTTCTTTCTGATTTGTTCAGCTCAGCCAGCTCAAAACACAATCACCACTGATGATGAAGCCCTTAATTCTATACATTGAGATACACCAGTAATTTTTTTCTTCTGCTGGCACTGGAAATTACAAAGCAACACAGAAGTATTTTAGAAATGAGGTCAGAATTCTTCACTTGTTGCCAAAATATCATTACTTATTCATAGTCAGTGGCTATTTGCAAGGCTGATTACTATAAATCTACACAAAACTGTCTGTATTCTGTGCCATTCTTCAATAATCAAAATCCAGAGTTTCAATAAGGGTGCTCCTCATTTACAAGGTTAATTCCTCCAATAATGATGTCTACATTCTCACACACATTTCAGAGCTGAGAATTTATTGCATAGGGCACAAACTCATTGGATATGCTGTGTAAATAACCTTATTAAGAATGCAGTGAGAGGATATACATTATATTCCTTTGGGTCAGAAGGGTAAACACAGCAAGAAAATGAGGCATTTACCACTAAGTAGCCAAACTGATTTATTTTACTCTGCCTTTTTCATTTTGAACCTTTTGAAGCACAGATTGCCTGAGTACTCTGCCTTCATATAAGCATTCAGTTAGAAATTCTAGAGGGTGTAGAAACTGTCCCAGAGAACAAAGCCAGAGACTTTGTGTTAACCAAAACTAGGATTGAGATAATGTTTTAGGTAAGGGTGAGTTGATAGTAAATTATTGTTGTTGGACAGTCGCTCAGCCGTGTCTGACTCTTTGCAACCCTATGGACTGCAGCATGCCAGGCATCCCTGTCCTTCACCATCTCCAGGAGTTTGCTCAAACTTATGTTCATTGAGTTGGTGATGCCATCCAACCATCTTGTCCTCTGTCATCCCCTTCTCCTCGTGCCTTTAATCTTTCCCAGAATCAGGGTCTTTTCTAATGAATCAGCTCTATGCATCAGATGTGTAGAGTCAAAGTATTGGAGCCTCAGTTCAGCATCAGTCCTTCCAATGAATATTCAGGATTGATTTCCTTTATGATTGACTGGTTTGATCTCCTTGCAGTCCAAGTGACTCTCAAGAGTCTTCTTCCTCATCTCAGTTCAAAAGCACCAATTCTTCGGTGCTCAGCCTTCTTTATGGTCCAACTCTCACATCCATATGTGACTACTGGAAAAACCATAGCTTTGACTAGACAGACCTTTGTTGGCAAAGTAATGTCTCTCTCTTTTTTTAATACACTGTCCAGGTTTGTGCTTCTGCTTTTGTACTCCAGGAGTTTTTGTTAGGATTCCTTATCACATGACAGAGAATTTCTCCTTGCCTCTGTCAACAAAACTCAACTGATCTAGATCTAAGCAGTGACACAACTCTAAGTAGAGACCAGACCCAAGACAGAGCATGACACACTAACTCTTCAGTATCTCTTATATGTGATCCATATTCCATTTCAACCACAAATGCCTTGATTAAAAAAAGTTTCTCTTTACTTTTCTGCCTAGAGATAGCACCCAGTGTAGTAGTTGCCAGTAGGCAGAACTCCTTCAGCAAGTGGTCTTCTGAGACATGAGGTCACATTTTATGTAACAGAAGGTGCCAAATCAGAGCTGTAGTCTCAGAACCCTTCCCTCAAGGGCCACTTAGCTTTAGTAGTATATACTTCTCTTTGTCCTTCAATCAACAAAATATTTTTTTGGTATTTTTAGGAGGCATCAGTGTCTTTCAAGCTTGTAACACCCTGCTATAATATTTATTTACCTGAAAATGATAATGGCTGTAGATTACTATTTCTGCATTATGAATGTTGTAACTGGAGTAGACTCATGAGAAAAGCATTTAGTAATATGTATGCATGCTCAGTCAATCAGTCGTGTCTGACTCTGCGACCCCATGGACTGTAGCCCACCAGGTGGCTTTGTCCATGGGATTCTCCAGGCAAGAATACTGGGGTGGCTTGCCATTCCCTTCTCCATGGATCTTTTTGACCCAGGGATTGAACCTGAGTCTCCTGCATTGCAGGCAAATTCTTTATCATCTGAATCACTAGGGAATCCCATTTAGTATTATCAGATAAGATCAGATCAGTCATTCAGTTGTGTCTGACTCTTTGACCCCATGAATTGCAGCACGCCAGGCCTCCCTGTCCATCACCAACACCCGAAGTTCACTCAGACTCATGTCCATCGAGTCAGTGATGCCATCCAGCCATCTCATCCTCTGTCGTCCCCTTCTCTTCCTGCCCACAATCCCTCCCAGCATCAGACTCTTTTCCAATGAGTCAACTCTTCACATGAGGTAGCCAAAGTACTGGAGTTTCAGCTTTAGCATCATTCCTTCCAAAGAAATCCCAGGGCTGATCTCCTTCAGAATGGACTGGTTGGATCTCCTTGCAGTCCAAGGGACTCTCAAGAGTCTTCTCCAACACCACAGTTCAAAAGCATCAATTCTTTGGCGCTCAGCCTTCTTCACAGTCCAACTCTCATATCCATACATGACCACAGGAAAAACCATTCGACTAGACGAACCTTTGCTGGCAAAGTAATGTCTCTGCTTTTGAATATGTTATCTAGGTTGGTCATAACTTTCCTTCCAAGGAGTAAGCGTCTTTTAATTTCATGGCTGCACTCACCATCTGCAGTGATTTTGGAGCCCAGAAAAATAAAGTCTGACACTGTTTCCACTGTTTCCCCATCTATTTCCCAGGAAGTGATGGGACCTGATGCCATGATCTTCGTTTTCTGCATGTTGAGCCTCAAGCCAACCTTTTCACTCTTCACTTTCACTTTCACCAAGAGGCTTTTTAGTTCCTCTTCACTTTCTGCCATAAGGGTGGTGTCATCTGCATATCTGAGGTTATTGATATTTCTCCTGGCCATCTTGATTCCAGCTTGTGTTTCTTCCAGTCCAGCATTTCTCATGATGTACTCTGTATATAAGTTAAATAAACAGGGTGACAATATACAGCCTTGACGTATTCCTTTTCCTATTTGGAACCAGTCTGTTGTTCCATGTCCAGTTCTAACTGTTGCTTCCTGACCTGCATACAAATTTCTCAAGGGGAAGATCAGGTGGTCTGGTATTCCCATCTCTTTCGGGATTTTCCACAGTTTATTGTGATCCACACAGTAAAAGGCTTTGGCATAGTCAATAAAGCAGAAATAGATGTTTTTCTGGAACTCTCTTGCTTTTTCTATGATCCAGCAGATGTTGGCAATTTGATCTCTGGTTCCTCCACCTTTTCTAAAGCCAGCTTGAACATCAGGAAGTTCACTTAGTTCATTTAGTATTATGGTGATCCCCAAATAAGTGTCATACTTATTTATCTTATAATCTGTCATACTTATTTATCCTATAATAAATAAAATTTATTTAGCCAAAAAACACTTTTGTTAAATAAATAACTTGTTAAGATGAACTCATTTGTCTTACTCTCTGGTTTGCAGAGTAAGGATAGAGTACATCTCTCTTTTACCCAGCTCTTCAAGGTTTTTGGCTTACCTGATCCTATTCACACTTGTCCAAAGATCAAGATGATTCCTCAGTTTTCATTATTACAAACCTCTGCCTTGTGGAAGCAGAATGTTTACTTAAATGTTTAAGTTAAATCAGATAGCCATGTTGACTATCAATAGCAGTAAGCAAAGAAAAATAACAGAATATTTGGGGTTGTCTAGGTGACAGAAATTTTGGTGAAAGGAACAGGAATTTACAGATTTAGAACTATGGACACATCTTCTAGGGATCTGTGGACTCAAAGCTAAAATATGTTAAATAAAATCTAAAGCAGTTTTTATCAATGTGTCACCTCCTTATTCATTGGAAACCAAAGACAGTTGACCTTTGAACAATGCAGGGCCTAGGGATACCAGCCCTCTGCTCAGTTGAAAATCTACTCCTTCTAATACATGGTTTGGTTCCCTGTATCCAGATTCTGAATCCACAGATTCAACCAACTGCAGATCCATCAAGCAGTATTTACTACTAGAAAAGAATCTATGTGTAAGTGGATCTAAGCAGTTCAAACCCGTGTTGTTCAAGGGTCAGCTGTAATATGATTCACTTCATATGGCTTTTGTGGTTCTGATTTCTTCTCTACACTTTTACTAGACTGCCCCATCAGTGTGAGAGAATAGATGTTCCCAATTCTGAATATTTTTTTTGAAGTCTGAACTGTTGGTGAAATAAAGTTTCTCTCTCTTTGTGTCTTGTTCAGCTTCTTTAAAAGAGGACTGGGTTGGCAACAACTCCACTACTGGGCATACACCCTGAGAAAACTATAAGTGAAAAAGACACAAATACCACAGTGTTCACTGCAGCACTATTTGCAACAGCTAGGACATGGAGGCAAGCTACATGTGCATTGACAGATGAATGGATAGAGAAGCTGTGGTACGTATATACAATGGAATATTATTCAGCCATAAAAATAACACATTTGAGTCAGTTCTAATGAGGTGGATGAACTTAGAGCCTATTATATAGAGTGAAGCCAGGAAAAGAATAACAAATATTGTATACTAATGCATATGTATGGAGAAGGCAATGGCAACCCACTCCAGTACTCTTGCCTGGAAAACCCCATGGATAGAGGAGCTTGGTAGGCTGCAGTTCATGAAGTTGCTAAGAGTCAGACACGACTGAGCGACTTCACTTTCACTTTTCACTTTCATGCATTGGAGAAGGAAATGGCAACCCACTCCAGTATTCTTGCCTGGAGAATCCCAGGGACAGTGGAGCCTGGTAGGCTGCCGTCTATGGGGTCGCACAGAGTTGGATACGACTGAAGCGACTTAGCAGCAGCAGCAATGCATATATATGGAATCTAGAAAGATGGTACTCATGAACCTATTTTCAGGGCAGTAATGGAGATGCAGACATAGAGAAGAGACTTGTGGACACAGCAGGCTGAGGTGAAGGAGAGGGTGGGATGAATAGGTAGTGTAGCTTGGAAACATATACACTACCATATATAAAATAGATTAGGCAGTAGGAATTTGCTGTATGACTCAGGGAGCTCAAACTGGGGCTTTGTGACAACCCAGAGATGTGGGATCAGAGAAGGCAATGGCACTCCACTCCAGTACTCTTGCCTTGAAAATCCCGTGGATGGAGGAGCCTAGTGGGCTGCGGTCTATGGGGTCACACAGAGTCAGACACAACTGAAGGGACTTAGCAGAAGCAGCAGCAGCAGCAGAGAGGTGGGATTGGGTGGGAGGAAGGAAAAAGAGGGAGGGGGAATATGTATACTTATAACTGACTCATGTTGATGTATGGCAGAAACTAACACAATATTGTAAAGCAATTATCCTTCAATTATAAATAAATAAATTGAGATGTTAAAAAAAAAAAAAAAAGAGCTCTGGGCTGGCAATGAGAAGGTATGGACTCCATTTTTACCCTGGTGTAACTAGTCCAATGGTCATGTTGAGTAGTTATTCCCCGTGGGCCTCAGTTTTCTCTTTGTCAAATTAAAGGGTTAGGCTAATAATTTTTATGATTTCTTCTAACTCTAAATTTCTCTACTCCACACAGTTTTTTAAAAATATTTTAATCCTATTTAATTATAAAATACTCATTAATGATGATCAGCTGTACCCTCACTTTAAAAACACTAGAACTGGGGCCTAGAAACCTAAGACTATAATGGGATCTGACAAAAACACCTAGCTTTCTAACATCCATGGGTTGCTTTTATAATTAATGTAATCAGAGGCAGTAGTCATGGAGTTGTACTCCATGGGTCTCTCCTCAAGAAAGTATTTTCAGTTAGATGAGCACCTCTAGCAGCAGGACCTCAGGAAACCTTTCCGAGTTTGATCTGAGGCACTTCTTTCCTGATGATCCTCTGTACCCCACCAAAGAAAGCTCTCCAAACCGCTGTCTTTGCTCTGGACCTCCCTATCACACTCTGAGGCCTTCTTTGCCCATTTCTTCTTTCTCTCTACTTCCCTTTCCTTAGTGTTGGACTTGTGCCTGAAAGCTTTTCCTGCTCTCTTCTGCTTCTTGTCTTTGTCAGCAGACCCCTTGCTCTCCTCACTTCACCTCAGCACCTCCTCCAGAGAACCTGAACTGACACATCAGGGAACCCATGCTGCCTTAGAAGTAATAACATATATACCAAGAGATACATTTTCAGGTTTACTTGAGGAGGGCCTTTTTGGTTTTGCTTATTTTTTATTGAAGTATAGTTGGTTTAAAATATTGTGTTAGTTTCAAGTGTACAGCAAAGTGACATATATATATGTGTCATATACACACACACACATATATATATCAGAGTCTTTTCCATTTTAAGTTATTGTAAGACACTCAGTGTAGTTCCCTGTGCTATACAGTTGGTCCTTGTCATTTATATATTATATATTGGGTTGGCCAAAAAGTTTGTTTGAGCTTTTTCTGTAGTATTTTTCAGAAAAACCTGAAGAAACTTTTGGGCAAACCCAATGTTTAGGAGTGTGTATTTGTTAATCCCACACTCCTAATTTATCCCTCTTCCTCTCCCACCTTAACACTTTGGTAACCTAAAGTTTATTTTCCATGTCTGTGAGTCTATTTATTTTTTGTCAATACATTCATTTATTTTTTAGATTCCATATATAAGGGATATAGTATAATATTTGTCTTTCTCTGTCTGATTTACTTCACTTAGTATGATAATCTCTAGTTCCATCCATGTTGCTGCAAATGGCATTATTTCATTTTTTTTATAGCTGAATAATATTCCATTGTATATATATCTTTATCCATCCATGATGGACATTTATCTTCTTCTCAAATTCTGGGTAATTTCAGCTGATGTACTTTGATAACAATTTTAAAATACTTATTACATTCAGAAGTGCTTAAAGAAGAAACAATTTTTACTGTAACCTATGGTTTAAATTATTTAAAGTTTAAAGAGAATGCCTAATTAATTCTAGCCATACTTGAATCCACCACAATAATTCAGAACTCATTTTTCTCTTTGAACAAAAGCTTCAAGAATTACATTTGTCAAATATTTATGCCATCAATATCTTTGTTTTGTTTCTACAATGATAGGATCAACTTGAACAAATAGTGCAAGTATTATCAGAAATAAGGGCTCAGTATCAACTCCCTCAAAATGAAAACAATTGTTTTCTGAACATCTCTTTCAATATTCAAGTGTATGATGCTTACTAAGTCTACTCTGCGGATTCTGCTTAGTGTATTTTGGGAGTAACTCATCTTGCAATGCCATTAAGGTGAAGTCTTCCTCAAATTTAAATTGTTGTCAGCACTCATGATAGAAATTGGGAATTATTAAAGTATACTCTTTTAAAATTTTCCACTTAACTTATGATACATACCTCTGAGAACTAATTGTGTTTTTGTTCAGAGCTCTGCAAGAACTAAAGTTGCATTAGTTTGGTCCTTTTCATCTGAACTGCTGTGCAGCTGGGCAGGAATACAGATAAATTATTTAATATTTATATAAAATATAAATTATTCAATCTTTATATAAAATATAAATCTCATTAAGTACACAGCCAGTAGCTAAGTCATAAGTAAATCAGTTTGTTAAGAAAATCCAAAATGTCTTCATTTCAGACATTTATGAAAAATCTTAATTTTCAGAGATATGTTATATATACTATGCTTTAGCAGGTCATCTGTGAAAAACAATTATTTTTCAAGGTTTTTAATCTCCCCTTCACTTTAAGCCAAATCAGTTGAAAGCTACTCAATCTAGTTCTCCAAAAGTTGTTGTTTCAGTGATTGATTCATTTATTCATTCCTCTAGTACTTATCGATATCCTATTAGGAGGTCTTTCAGGCATGAGTTATAAACCTAACAAAGATTCTGAACTCATGGACCACTCTGCGTAATGTGAATACCCAATATCAAATGATGAGAACTGTAAAAGAATAAAGGCACTATTAGGGTTTTTTTTTTTGATACTGTATTTATCAATATTACCCTGAAAGCCAGCATAAGGTTTCTGGAGCAGAGATTTATCACTACTTCTTTACAGCAATTAATAATGTGTTGTTTCCCTTGTATTATGTGGTCCTCCCTCCAAGGCAATGCTGTAAGAGCCAGATGCTACTCCCCACACACACTGGTTCTGAACTGTAGGTGAGTAAGCCCTCCATTCCCCACCAAAAAAAAAATGAACCTGGCATTTATATAGGAGAGAGGGGCAGCTGTCTTCCTTCCTCTTTTGAGAGAGTTTCCTTGAAAAAGTAATGGGGATAATCCTAGGCCCTCACTTTTTGAAATGTCTCTATAGTCCTGAGTCTCAACTCCCCTTGAAATGTAAATGTGTTCCTCTGGAAAGTAAATCTCTCTGGAGTTCTTATTATTTATTCAATCATAAATTACCTTCTAAGGATTGCATTGCAGCCCAGGATCCAAGTTTCAAAAAAATTGTCTCAGAAATCCCTAGCTGTGCATAAATAAAAGTATTTTCTCAACCACTCTACAAGAGGGTTATGGAATAGAGAGCTTGATGAATTCCTTTAGATAGAGTTCTTCAGCGATGACTTCTCTGAGGAACTGATCTGAAACGAGATCTAGAAGACCAGAAGTCAGCTGTGTGGATACCTATGGAAATGAAACATCTAGCATAGAGATCTTAGGTGAAAATGAGCTTGGAAGCTTTCAATAACTGAAAGAAAACCAGCATAGTTAGCATATCAGTTCAGTGGCTCAGTCGTGTCTGACTCTTTGCGACCCCATGGACTGCAGCACGTCAGGCCGCCCTGTCCATCACCAACTCCCAGATCTTGCTCAAACTCATGTCCATCGAGTTGGTGATGCCATCCAACCATCTCATCTTCTGTCTCCCCTTCGCCTCCTGCCTTCAATTAGCATATAGTGAAGAAAATTGAATGCGGTTATATCCAGAGTTTCCCAGGTGGCGCTAGTGGTAAAGAACCTGCCTGCCAGTGCAGGAGAGGTAAGAGACATGAGTTTGATCCCTGGGTTGGGCAGATCCCCTGGAGGAGGGCATGGCAATCCACTCCCGTATTCTTGCCTGGAGAATCCCATGGACAGAGGAGCCTGGTGGTCTAATGTCCATAGGGTCACAAAGAGTAGGACATGACTGAAGCACCTTAGCGTGCATATCCAGAGCTGCAGAGGGAAGACAGATCATACTAAGCTTCAAAGAATGTGTAAAAGATTAGGATTTAATTATAAAGGTAATGCAGAAACTCTGGGAGGATTTTTAAGCAATGGGATGCAGGGAGAACCATGAGGAACGTACTGCAATAGTCTAAGTAAAATGAAGAGTTTTGGATTATTTGTTAGTAGTAGATATAGAAAAACTGGAATTGTACTTAGTCATTTCTTTATCATTTCCCCATCTATCAAATGTATTGGATGCCTACTATGTGCTATGAATATATGTGCAAAGTTCAAGGGACATCACCAATTAAAAGATAAACACGATTTCTGTCTTCCTGAAATTAATGATGCAGTGAGGGGCAGGAAGTATTGTGTTTGGGATTATAGGAGATGCCACGGAAATAAGGAGGAACACCTAAGCCAGAGGAGTGCAGAGACACATAAAGTAAGTCTGAGAGTTAAGGTTGTATTCAGCTGGGTCACAAAAACTCAGTTGATGTGCTTATTTTATTGTTTTATTTTGCTCTATTTATTTTATTTTTCATGTAACACTGAGTCTGGAGGCAGACAGTAATCCAGGGTTATTGTTATGGTGACATGACAGCATCAGGATCTCAGCCTCCCCAAAGCTTTCAGCATTGTCGTCCTTAGTGCAAGGCCATTCTCATATTTACAAAAAAGTTATTGCCCTTCTAGATATCACTTTTAAATTCTAGGAAGGAAGAAAGAGAAAAGACAAAATGCACAAGGTACATGGACTAGGTTCGTTTGCTCTGTTAGGAAGACAAGGCTCTGAAAAGCCCCACCCTTAACTGTTGTGTACACCTCTTCATCCAGGGGTGGTCACATACTCATCTTCAGATTTATGGGAGTGTGGAAAGCTAAGTATTTTTAAACAGAAACATTGCTCATTTAATTAATGTGTATTCATTTAGAAAGAAAGTGAATAGATATTTGAGGATGATTAAAAATGTCAGGCACAGGGATGATTTCTATAGAAAGCAAGAACGGAGACTTGAAAGAAAAATTCTCAGAAGATCATTGAGATACTTACAGGAAAGAAAAAAATTCCTATCACTTAACCTTTTCTTTTCAACTCTAATTTTTATTTTTAAGAGCAGTGATAAGAAACAGTAGAAAAAAGAATCTCTGTGTTCTTCATTATTCGGTGAAGTTCCTGTTAAAGACAGTTCATATTGAAGACAGTGTGAATGTTCCTTTAAGACTCTTAAACTAAATCCCTCTTTCATTGTTTGACTCTTGTCCTTTATGTTTTTTAGAATAACATGATTATAAAACAGATATCATCAATATTTGTATCTGTTTCTCTTACTTATCACTTAAATCAGTTTAGAAATAGGTAGAAACCACTTAGTTCAGCTATGACTGAAAAGAAAACCAAATGTAATAATATAGTGAGCTTGGGATAATGCATTTGATCTTTAAGAGATTTTATTAACTGAATATCTATTACAATAGACCTTGGGGTCAGTCCGCAGTGAACAGAGTACATGGTTTTTGACAAGAACAGCCCTACATATATCACTGGTCAGAATATTCCACAGGACTGGAAAAGGTCAGTTTTCACTCCAAACCCAAAGAAAGACAATACTAAAGAATGCTCAAACTACCGCATAATTGCACTCATCTCACACGCTAGTAAAGTAATACTCAAAATTCTCCAAGCCAGGCTTCAGCAATACGTGAACCGTGAACTTCCAGATGTTCAAGCTGGATTTTGAAAAGGCAGAGGAACCAGAGATCAAATTGCCAACATCTGCTGGATCATTGAAAAAGCAAGAGAGTTCCAGAAAAACATCTACTTCCGCTTTATTGACTATGCCAAAGCCTTTGACTGTGTGGATCACAATAAACTGTGGAAAATTCTGAAAGAGATGGGAATACTAGACCACCTGACCTACCTGTTGAGAAACCTCAGGTCAGGAAGCAACAGTTAGAACCGGACATGGAACAACAGACTGGTTCCAAATAGGAAAAGGAGTACATCAAGGCTGTAAATTGTCACCCTGCTTATTTAACTTATATGCAGAGTACATCATGAGAAATGCTGGGCTGAAAGAAGCACAGGCTGGAATCAAGATTGCTGGGAGAAATATCAATAACCTCAGATATGCAGATGACACCACCCTTATGGAAGAAAGTGAAGAAGAACTAAAAGGCCTCCTGATGAAAGTGAAAGAGGAGGGTGAAAAAGTTGGCTTAAAGCTCAACATTCAGAAAACTAAGATGGCATCTGGTCCCATCACTTCATGGCAAATAGATGGGAAACAGTGGAAACAGTGGCTGACTTTATTTTGGGGGGCTCCAAAATCACTGCAGATGGTGATTGCAGCCATGAAATTAAAAGACGCTTACTCCTTGGAAGGAAAGTTATGACCAACCTAGACAGCATATTAAAAAGCAGAGACATCACTTTGTCAACAAAGGTCTGTCTAGTCAAGGCTATGGTTTTTCCAATAGTCATGTATGGATGTGAGAGTTGGACTATAAAGAAAGCTGAGCGCTGAAAAATTGATTCTTTTGAACTGTAGTGTTGGAGAAGACTCTTGAGAGTCCCTTGGACTTCAAGGAGATCCAACCAGTCCATCCTAAAGGAGATCTGTCCTGGGTGTTCACTGGAAGTACTGATGCTGAAGCTGAAACTCCAATCCTTTGGCCACGTGATGCGAAGAACTGACTCATTTGAAAATACCCTGATGCTGGGAAAGATTGAGGGCAGGAGGAGAAGGGGACGACACAGGATGAGATGGTTGGATGGCATCACTGACTCAGTGGACATGGGTTTGGGTGGACTCCGGGAGTTGGTGATGGACAGGGAGGCCTGGGGTGCTGCAGTTCATGGGGTCGCAAAGAGTCAGACACAACTGAGTGACTGAACTGAACTGAATATAGAAATTATACAAAATAAAATTAATTTTAAAACAGTGTAAATTATCAAAAGTATTAATTTGATCCCTTTTGCATTTTTAAAATTTGTTTCTTTATAATATTTTTGACTGCAGTGGGTCTTTGTTGGTGAGCATAAGTTTCTCTAGCTGCAGTGTGGTGAGCAGGGGCTACTCTTTGTTGCAATGTGCAGCCTTCTCATTGTGATCCCTTAATTTCAGATTATATGGAGTATTTGTTTCCTGATCCTTCTCAGACTTTGTAGCTTTCATTTCTTAAAAATGGAGAAAGGCATACCTCCTTGACAAACACGAAAATTACTTAGAATGAATATCAGTAAATAACCCTTGTCTATGGAATTTCCATGTGTTGCCAAAGCAGTGATTATAAAGTGACTCTAGCAAAGTTGTTTATTCCAGCAGTGCTCCTTTTTGATTTCAAGATGAGAGCTCAACTGTGGGTCCAGATAGATAAAGAAATAAAATTAATCTTCACAAATAACCTAGCATGATCATGTGATTCAAATGTGGATATTTGGCAGTCTCATGCTTCAGAGAACACAGGAGATGTTGGATAATGCCTGTGATGAAAAAAGCACTACCAAGATGGCATGAGGCAAGGTTTATACAAGCCTAACACCATGAATTGGACATTGCACAAATTATTCTTGGGAACTCATTACATCTGTATGAAACTAATTTTCCAGATTACTGATTAAATTCTTAAAGGCAATAGTTTTAGTGTTAATTTCATGTTTGATAATTTGTAGAGTTCCTCATTCAGTGTTTCCTTTTTCAACCTAATTGTACACTGACTTTATTGAACATTAGTAGGTGGGACCATTAACACAGTCTGACTTTTGGCATCTATAGGCCAGACATTTACCAGTGCATTACCACTGTGAAGACATTTTAATTTTTATATTCAGATAATGAGTAGATATTTGCTTACAGAGTTGTTGAGAATCAGTATTTAAATACATGCATTTCTTTACTTTTGTCTTTATGTTACCATACAGATTATTATTAGAGTTGTAATAATTTTCATCTCACATTCTTCATTTAAAGCTGAAATTCAGAATGTGATGGAACTATCTTCATAAATTAGAGAGATACTCAAAAATGTATATGTGCCTTTAATGTAACAGATTGCTAGGTACTTCATCTGTACACACACAAAATGTTATATCACTTAGTCAGTTTCTAAAGCTTATTAGGCTTCTGACAGTACAAATGAAGTGAGCTTTCAGCAATCTAACACTGAGCTTCAGAAATGGTGAAAGCAGGAAGCCACTTAGAGTGTAATCCCCTCTCTATTAAGAATTCTTTTGGAGAAACAAGAGTTGCTGTTTGGCATCTACAAGTGCATAGGAAACCTGTTGAGTGGAAATTGGCCCAGGTGTCTGAGTCCTGAATGGATTCCTTGTTTTGAAAGTCTTGCTGCACATGCTTGTTTCAGAAAGAGGGTGGTGATGGGTGGTGGGAAGAGGGGTCAGATAAGAATATGAATAGATTTCCGTGATATTTCAAAATGTAAGAACTTTCACCTTCCAAAATATTTGTTGGGCAAAAGGGAAAGAATTATTTGAACTAATCATTTTTTTAAATAGAGGTTAACATATGTTTTAGGAAATAGTTTTTAAAAGACATCAGATCCTAAGGAAGAATTGTGTTCATTTGCAAAATACTCTTTCAGTGTCCTTAATACATCCATCTATGTTCTTTGTGGGAAAGGAATACATTGTACGTTGGGTTCAAATAACACAAGTCTAGTTTTACATAGACTACACATTTAACTATGGGATACAAAGATGGGAGCTGGAAGCACATTTGATTATACTTATCCAAAGCTCAGAGAATAGAAAGAAAGTCTTTGCCCAGCAGAATTAGCAGATGATCTAAATCTCCTTTGGGTATGTGGGCTCAATTCAATACTGGTTTGAGATTATTCATTCAAAGAGTATACTCTCTCCTGAGAATTTAATAAGCTAGGTAAGAATAATCTGTGTCATTCAACTTGAGCATAATAATTTGTCTAGTGTGATTCAAAAGAGTTATTAAGGTAGCTTTTTATCTTTGGGAAAAACAAGAGTAACATGGTGTGCAACAGTCACATTACAGCTGATGTAGACCATTTCCATAGAGAGCCGAATAATTCTTACATTAATCTGACTTCAAAAACTAGCCTTGATGAAGCAAGCATGATTGTATCCTCTGTATATGAGGTAAATCTGGGCAGATAGTGTTACGCACAGAGTTAAGCCTCCAAAAGAATCATTCAGCCAAGAATAATAAGTTGACTGTATTTAATTATGAATAAATATAAATTCCTTTATTTTGAGTGCAGGCAAATAAAAACTTTTGAGAAAAAACATCTATAAAGTTATGAGATAAGGGAGATACAATTTAGCAGCAATATGTATAAAATTAATTACTGTATAAGTCAGGATTCTCTAAAGAAGCAGAACCAAAAGTAAAGTATATACTTTTTCTTTTCCTCAGCTCTCTCTCCCTAAATATATATTTACATATATATTTAATGTTTGCTGTATGGAGAGAGGTTAGAAGGTAGAACATTTAAAAGCTTTTTTTCAATATGCTGAATAAAAATTGATTATTTTTCCATTTATGAAGTTCATGGAGTGAAGACTTTTCCATATACACTGTTTTTCATCCTTAATTGACATGTTTCTGAAGGTCAAAACCATAGGTTTAAAAAAAAAAGTATAAAATGCTATTTTTGCTCTCTTTCTCAGCCTCTGTTCTAAGGATAATGTTACAAAATACCTTCCTGAATGTGACAAAAAAATATGATGTTATGACCAATCTGCTTTGAAATGATTATTATAAAACTAACATCAAGATAGTGCCTGGGGTGTATCATTTTTCCCCTTCACGATAGTGTGTTTTATATGATAAAAATATGTACATGAAACTGTGATTTTGGACTTCAAGGACATTCAGTATTATGAATGCATAAATGGGTATAGGAAATTCACTCTATGACATGGGAAAATTCCACTACTGCTAATTGGGCACTACCGTCTAAAAAGAACAAGATTTTAACAGGAGAGTGTCTCATATTTTTATAGTAAGAAAGTTGACTCTTCTGACTTCTAGACAAGGTGGCAAACTAGTAGCTCAAAGATTTAAATAAGGAAATATTCAGTACCAATATTTGCAAATGATTTAAGAGCATGAGAAAGCACATAAAATTTAGATATTACTCCTTTCCAGATTTGTAATGGTATTCAACAAACAAAAATATTGATCTACTCTTTTCTTGAGAACACTGGGATGTCTGGCAAAGTTGAGTAATGTATTCCTGTATGGCAAGTTTCCTGAAAGACTGTAACCATTGCTGCCTTGAGGAGAGCTTTGGGCCCTTTCATTCGACAAAGTTCCAGTTTTCCACTCAATGTGCCCATGTGCCCATTCACCAAGTGGCTCACGCAGTTAGTCTTTGCAGTTTGTTTCCTGTCTTAGGAAAGTGGTGATGCTCACAGTTTAACTAAAGAGTTAAAAAGAGATTCCCACCATCCTCGAATGTGTATTGAACAATTGCAGTATGTGCCTAGCTTAGACATTTCTTAGAATCCTTGGTTTTAAAAGTAATAGGCCCATCTTATGACAATACTGATATGATTAGAATGATTTTTCCTGCCATTATGTGGCTTTCAACATAGATTTGCTGGAAATACAAACCACAGTTTCAGTACTTTTATTGGCAAATAGGGCAATATTGGTGAACTGATACAATAATTGTACTTTTATAGCCATCAGCACTGCAATTTACAATTATTTTAAATTTAATGCTTTTGATTAGGCATTTCCAGAAATGAGTGTGCCTAAGTAATCTAAGAATCAAGGAAATGCCTTATAAATCTAAGAATAATTTAAAAGCTTTCCTAAAGTTAATCAGACACCAAGTAAAGCTATTTCTGGATTTGATCATTTGTAAATAAACAACCCAATAAATTGTAGTACTATAAATATTGTAGTAATTATGAACTCTTAATTGAAAGTGTCTAGAATATATCAGTAAATCTTGTATGTAAGGGGAATCTCTAAAAATACCTGAAAAAACAGAGGTTTAAATATCATGTGATATATGACCAAGAATGTAGCAGTATTTCCACTAATAGTCTTAAAATAACAACTTCAACATTCCTTTAATGACATTTTCCCTTTTTGTGGTACAACACAATAAAACTTTAGCGTAGCCTTGTAGCTGCTTGCTAACTTACCAACCAGAAATTTATGTTGATCAAGAAGTAAGGCTAATTTATTTGGCTTTTGAGATTAGAAATATTTGGTTAAATTCCTTGTTGAGTTGGGAAATCGATTGAACTTATGGGTAAAGCTTGTTTGGGTCCTCTTTCAAGTGTGACTGAATCTGTATTTATAATTTGTCTATAATGTTGCATGGCCTGAAATCCCATTAGGACATAGAGCTACAGCGGCTTCTGTTAGTACCTGAGAAACCTGTTACAACTCCCACAGTCCAGCTCGATAGTAAGAAAACTGCCAGGGTGCATCTCTGAGATGCCTACATGCCAAATGAAAATGAATAGTAAAGGAAATTTGTGCAGGACACTCTCTGATGTCAAAAACTATTTTCTGGCTGCTGGTTTAATTGATTGTATATCAAGAAAAGTTTAAAAATTAATGTGGGGGCTTTCTGGTGGTCCAGTGCTTAAGACTCTGCACTTCCACTGCAGGGAGCCCAGGTTCCATCCCTGGATGGGTGATTGAGATTCCGCATGCTCTGCCATGCAGCCAAAAAATAAGCAGTCAGTGTGTGTATACACATATTTTTATGAGGGGTCATTTATATGAGATCAAGTCCATCTTAAAACAAAAAATAACTCTGAAAATGAGACTAAACATCAAACTTTATCAAGCACAGAGGTTATCACAACAAAATTCTTACTTTATAATACAGTGCTGTAGTGGGAAGCTAGAACTTTAATAGAAAATTATGCTAAAACTAGTCTTTCTTATCTTTTCCTTTAACTTTGAGAAAAACATATTTTTCCTACTTTCAAATACATTTTCTGTAATTCATCACTATCTTTCTTCATTCATTTGTTTATTCAAAATATATTATTGAGTGCCTCATATAGGCCAGGCTTTCTTCTGAGTACTAGAGAAGCATTGGGGAACAAGAAGAATCCACAGCAGGGATTGCATTCAGGTATGTGTCTGGAGGGAGAAGACTTATCAATGAGTTAAGTTATGAAGTTATTTTAGAAAATAAGTGCTATAAAACTGGATGAGATAAATCATCCAGGAAGCAATTGTATAATACATAGCGAAGCCCAGAGGGCACACAACGAGCCCTGGAGGCAGTTCCACTGCTGAGAGGTAACTCTGTGAGACTACAGCGGAAATCAACCTTTGTCCTTTCCTCAATACACAAAGTGCTGGTGAACGTCAACTTCATCATTCTAGGTTTGACTCTAGACAAACCTAAGAAGACAAAAATCTCACCTTCATGCCGCATATTGGAAAGATGCTTTTATTAAATAACAGGAAGAATGCAGCTCTCCTGAAAGCAAGGTCCTAGAGCATCAACTTATTAACTGGGCACTGTTATTGCTCCATGTGACAAGGGAGTCATTTTACTTTCATTTTTCATCTGGAGGAATTCAGTCATTGAGATTTTAGTTATATAATCTTTAAAGGAAGTTGGGAAGGAGCCATCTAGTTTAAGGAAACAGTTACGAATCAGGGTGCCTCCATAACCTAAATTCAGCCTTTTTAGGAACTAAAGGGTATTGGTCACGTCCTCTGATTATGAAACATTAAGTAAGTCCTTTTCTGGACAGGATGACAGTCAGATTTCCACTTCTGGTGCTATCAGATACTGATGAATATTTTATAAGGCTAAAATTATTCTTTGATACAAGCATATACTACATGGACAACTAAGTATATTTTCAACCAAGTCTCACAGACTGTAAGACAGGAAATCCTGTTAATAAAAGGCTCAGAGTTTTCAAACAACTGGTAAAATTTCCCCTTCGAAGTCTGTAGAACATACAACATTGCTGCTCACTGCAATTTTAAAGCAAAGTAGTAACAAATAATGTCAGCCACTTCATCTTAACTATTTTATATCTTCCTTGCTGAAAGCCTCTAATGGAATTACTATCTTTTTAGCTAACCAACTAATGGTAATGGTATTCAATATTTATGAAATGCTCATTTTCAAATAGGATAGAAGCTACTGTTTTTTTTTTTTGCTATAAATGACAGAATTTATTAATTGCTACTTGATGTTGCATTTCTATTTAACTTTTAAAATAGTAGAAACCATGGCAGAAACCATGGCATTCAAGGTAAAACCTGAAATGTTACTTGAAAACATCTAACTGAAAAGTTTCATTATAAAGTAAAATAGCCTCTGGAGAATAAAGCTGCAGTTCTGTCAACATATTTCAGTTCAGTTCAGTTCAGTTCAATCGCTCAGTCACGTCCTACTCTTTGCGACCCCATGAATCACAGCACTCCAGGCCTCCCTGTCCATTACCAACTCCCGGAGTTCACTCAAACTCACATCCATCGAGTCGGTGATGCCATCCAGCCATCTCATCCTCTGTCGTCCCCTTCTCCTCCTGCCCCCAATCCCTCCCAGAATCAGAGTCTTTTTCAATGAGTCAACTCTTCGCATGAGGTGGCCAAAGTATTGGAGTTTCAGCTTTAGCATCAGTCCTTCCAAAAAACACCCAGGACTGATCTCATTTAGAAAGGACTGGTTGGATCTCCTTGCAGTCCAAGGGACTCTCAAGAGCCTTCTCCAACACCACAGTTCAACATAATTAGGAAGGCCTAAAAAGAGGTTTCTTAGGATCATTTTTATGTTTTTAACCAAAAAAATACAAGGAATTTTATATTGATGGGATTCAAAAAATTGGTAGATCCATGTACCTCATATTTGCTCATGAGTAGAATAGTATTATAACTATGCTTGTTTATGGAGCTGACACCTCCCTGAAAAACATGAACCTGAATTTGTTAGGTATAGAAAGCACCAAACTCTTTTTCAATACTAAATAGGAGATAGAAGGCAATGTGAAAAGCCTCTGGCTTTTTTTTTTTTTTTTTTTCAGTAGTTATATTAGCTTTAAATTCACTCACCATTTAGGGAAAGAGCTTGGTTGAGGGGATTTACTAGAAATCTTAAAAGGCTGAACTCTTGGATTTTAATCCCAGTTCACAGAAGCTATAGGCAACTTGCCTCTATTACAGAGGCAACTGAGAATGTAAATGTTAAAGAACCCTGAGCCAATTGAATAAAGTAAAATTTTATAAAGGTATGAGCTAGAGGGATTACTGATAAGATAATGTGATTTTTCAGGATAGCCATTATTATTTAATAGCCTATGGAATAATATAAATCTATACAATGGGCTTCAATCTAGCTCACAGTCATTCCTAAGCACAGTAGTACACTAAGAAAAGCTTTACTCTGATCAGAATATTTCAAAAAACTTTCCCCGTGGCATCCAAGACTCAGGTTCCCACTTTTTACTCAAGGAGAAATATAATAGCTATTGGGGTGAAATACTTAGATGAAGTCCAAACCCATCCCAAGGCTCCAAAGCCTGGTGGAGGCCTCTAATCAAAAGCAGAGAATATGAAGCAGGTTCAGTGTCTGGTTCTTTATTCATAATTGGTTCCTATTGGGTTTTTTGCATTGATGGCTTCTTAGTCATTATTATCACAATCAAACCAGCTTTCACTATGATATTCCATATCCCATTTTCATCACTGCATGAAATATAGTATTGAAAGGACCAGGCATCTTTCATGAAGCACAACAGGACATTGATAACCATGCAGATTAACTCCCAATCCAGTCTCAGGTCTTGTTTCTTACTTTATGATTTTTTTTTTCTAGACCAGCAGACTTTCCCTCATCAGGCTGATGATGGCTCGCTTCATGCATACCACTCGAGACTTCTCTATAGTATAAAATAGAAGATCAAAAGCAGGTAGGAAAAAAGAGGGAATGAAATGAAAATTGAAAGAGATATAGTTGGAAGGAAACAAAAGTTTATAAAAGATGAGCTCAAGTTTCATGTTGGTGATGATTAGTCTTGTAAAACCTTCTGAGGCCTGTGGAAACATCTGCTTGTCTAAAATCCAGTTTTTGTTTTGTTTTGTTTTGTTTTTTTTTTAGACTTCTCATAATGAGCAGCTCTTCTCCCATTTGAAGGATACAGTCTTTTCTGAATAAGTGTGGTAGGGCCAGGGATTTGAGCACTCAGCCACACGCCACAGAGCCAGGCACATGGAAGACAGCTGATTCCACCGATCCGAGGACTTGGGTAAGTGCCCAGCAGTTAAGCCACCTAATGTGACTGCAAATGTTCGCTTTTTAGTAAGCATGGAAAATTCATATTAATTTAATAGTGTTTTATGATACAAGGAAGCCTCTAGTAAAACTCTTCTGATAGTGTGATTCCAGGGACGTATAGAAGCTAGACTGGGAATTAAATGTACCAAAAGGAAAAACATCTTCCCATATTTGGGAGCAGAAAGATAGAAACAAAACTTTATTTTATGAACTGTAGTCCCATGCATCCAAAATACTTTGATTAAATTTGTAGAAAGAACTGACCTTTTGGGAAACTTCTTCAATTCTAATGTTAGAGCTTCAGGTCAAATGTTGGACAGGTTTTGCCACACCATTGTATTCCAGGCTTGAGTCATATACATGGTCCACCAACAATTGGCTTCAGCCCACAGATGTTCCATTAATAGAAACAAGCAGGCAGTTTACATTTGAGATTTCTTATCTGAGTTCTATCATACCATAAAATGTTGGCTGAATATGGCACCATTGCTCATTACAAAGATGATATGATAGTTGAAAATAATTATGATCTATTTTTTTTTAATGAAAATTATTTTAAAGATGAACCTAGTATTGTTAGAATTAACATGGAATCTCACATAACCTGGGAAAAATCATCCGTGACTTAGGGGTAATGTTGTGATTTCCATTTCTTGGGTGATCTCTAAGGCTTCTTCTTTCCAAGATTGCCTTTGGTAAAACCAGTTGTTTGGGGTGTTAAGAAAGAGACCTCACTTCTTCGAATCCAGTGTTGGAGATAATAATCTTTTTGGTTTTTAGGAGTGTGACATTATTTGTTTTGCTACTGTAAATTGGTTTCTCATAATTCATTTTAAGGGCCAAAGAAAAACAATTCTAAACTGTTTGTTTAAATAAACTTGGTAGCAAAACAAAGGAGTTGATTTTAGTTAAAACCTTAATATTTCTTTTAATACACAGTAGAAAATACTTCTTTATTATGCTTTCTTATGAGGCACGTATTAGAACTATTATTTGAACCATTGCTCCTAGTTATACATTTTTTAATGTCCCTAAATGAATTTTGATTTTTCTTCACTGATAGTTATAATGGTTAGAAGAATATATGTCTCTATGTCCATTTTCTTTAGAGATTTTCAGAAATGTCCTGAAAATCAAATATAGTCATAATTCGGTTCAGTTCAGTTCAGTCGCTCAGTTGTGTCTGACTCTTTGTGACTCCATGGACTGCAGAACACCAGGCTTCAGTTAATAGTCATATAATGTAGTAGCAAGATCATGTAAAATATTAAAACAAATTCTACATTCCTTGTAAGACATTTAAAACTTTTGCCCCCTCTTTAAAGAAGGCCTATAATAATATGAGAAGATAATAAAAATTGAATTTTTCTGCAAGGAAATCTTATTTTAAAGGTAACTTTTGAACTATGTGCAGATGCTCAGACTATTATCTATTTAATTAAGGTATCAAAGAGAATTACTGGCAATTTATGCTTCTGTAGCTTTTTCAAAAGCTTGAATAGTGTTAAATTCATTAGGAGAGAATGATAAATCTTCTGCATCATTTAAACACCTATTAGCAGTATTGCTTGCAATGAATTCAACTTTTTCTTTAATTTACCAAATTCATGTGCTTTTTCTTTTCCTGTATTTAAGCTGGAATGTAAACTGAGTCAAGAATAAAAATTAAACTTGATCTGGATTGTTATGTTTTGTCTTCATTATAAAATGATATACCTGGAAACCAGGCATAACAGCTTCACTGCTGCTGCTGCTGCTAAGTCAGTTCAGTCGTGTCTGACTCTGTATTACCCCATAGAAGGCAACCCAACAGGCTCCCCTGTCCCTGGGATTCTCCAGGCAAGAACACTGGAGTGGGTTGCCATTTCCTTCTCCAATGCATGAAAGTGAAAAGTGAAAGGGAAGTCGCTCAGTCGTGTCCGACTCTTCACGACCTCATGGACTGCAGCCCACCAGGCTCCTCTGTCCATGGGATTTTCCAGGCAAGAGTACTGGAGTGGGGTGCCATCGCCTTCTCCGAACAGCTTCACTAAGATATGATAAAGTTAATATTAGCCTGAGTTTACAGATTCAGAGTCATTGATGATTGTTATTAGATATCTTGTTATTTGACTTCAAGTGAGGAAATATAGGAATTTCAAACTCTAAAGACTTCAGTGATGAGGTAAAAGGAAAAAAAAAGGTATGCCTCAAAAAAGTAAATGGTCAATTCCCTAGTTCAGTAGTAGTTTTCCAAATATTTTAAGAACATTGTAGTAAGTATTTGGTGGTAAAGAACCCACTTGCAAATTCAGGAGATATAAGAGACTCAGGTTCGATTTCTGGGTCAGGAAGATACTCTGGAGGAAGAAATGGCAACCCACTCCAGTATTTTTGCCCGGAGAATCCCATCAACAGAGTTGCCTGGTTGGCTATAGTCCATGGGGTCACAAAGAGTCCTACACGACTGAAGCCACTTAGCACACAATGGCCTTTAACCAAGGTTTACAGAAAAAATATGTTACTGAGAAAACAATACTGGCTGAAAGAAACCCCCTTAGAAATGTACTGTGTCCTATTTCATAGATTTACATGTTGTGTGTATGATATCCTTACATGTTGTGTGTATGATATCCATATACTAATTGTTTAAAGCAGGATCTCTAAACTCTGTAAAGGGTAGACAGTGACTATTTTAGTCTTTTTGGTCTCAGTCATGACTACTCAAATTTGATATGGTAGCCTTAGAAAAATACATACACAAGTGAGTGTAGTGATATTTCAATAATATTTCATTTGCAGACAATGGAATTTTTAAAAATTTTTTTGGCCAAACTGCACCTTGGCTTGGATCTTAGTTCCTTGATCAGGGATCAAACTCTTGCCTCCTGCAGTGGAAGCACAATCTTAAGTACTGGGCAACCAGAGAATTACAAAAAGTCTAGAATTTGAAAATTTCATATAATTTTGGCTTTTCATGAAATGAAAGAAATGAAAGATTTTTTCAATCATTTAAAAATGTGAAAACTGCTTTTGTTCATGATACATACAAAAATAGAGGATGGGTAGAATTCAGCCTACTGTTTACTGAGCCCTGGTTTAAAGTATTAATTTTCTAGAATTCACAGTAGGCTATATGTACTAGTACTTCAAGAAATATGAAAACCAAAATTAAATACATGTTTATTTATGGGCTTTTTTTTTTTTTTTAAGACTCAATGCAGCCAATAATTTATTTATTTATTTATATTTATAAGTAAATACTTTTTATTTTTTAATATAAATTTATTTATTTTAATTGGAGGCTAATTACTTTACAATATTGTATTGGTTTTGCCATACATTGACATGAATCTGCCACGGATGTACATGTGTTCCCCATCCTGAACCCCCCTCCCACCTCCCTCCCCATCCCATTCCTCTGGGTCATCCCAGTGCACCAGCCCCGAGCACCCTGTATCATGCACCAAACCTGGACTGGCGATTCATTTCACATATGATAATATACATGTTTTAATGCCTTTCTCCCTAATCATCCCAACCTCTCCTTCTCCCACAGAGTCCAAAAGACTGTTCTATGGGCTTTTTTAAAGTAACAAAGTCATATAGAGAACCAACTCAGCAAAGTTAAATTTATATTAATATGACATTTTGTTATTTCTATTGCTGTGTATGTGAAAAATTCAGATACTGGATACACAAAAAGTTTTGCTTGTTTAAAAGGTAACTGAGACCAAATGAAAATGTCAGTGGCTTTATTTGTTATGTTAAGATTTTCTTTAAAATGAGGTTAACTTTAAACTTTCAGTAATATTATAGTCATTTAATATGAAATCAAATCATTAGAATAAGAAGGAAGACCATTTATTGTCAAAATGTAGAATTTAAAATATGATATTTGTTTAAATATGCTTATCTAATAAATAGCCAGTGTTCATATAACTGCACTCTTATTGGAACATACCATCATTAAACCACTGAATGAAAATTTTTTGTACATTACATGAATTATACTTTCAAATTAAGCCATTTTCTTCTAGGTAACATATACTATGGAATTGGAAAGAAAAAAACTCATGGCTAATTTTTCTTTTCGTTTCAAATGTAATTAATAATACTTCAGATATAAGAAATTAATATATTTGATAGTTTTTAAAATACTAATCTTCTAGAAATTTTAAATCATTATCATAGAATACATTTTAAAAACTTACCTTTATTTGTGTACTATGTATATTTGTATTCATATGGTTGAATTCTGGCACAGCAACTCTAAGAACTTATTTTGAATAAGTATTTAAAATTAAAGTATATATATCTGCATTTTAAAATTCCTTACTTTATCAATTCTATCATAGAATGTGTTCCATCAATGATAGTGGAGTGAAAGGAGACTTAGGAAGGGACTATAATTAATTAACTTTGGTGGGTTTTAATTTGTAAAAAAATTTAAGAGCTTGGAAATATTATTTACAGGACATAAAGGTATTAGATGAACATTTTTTTTTAAAGTGAAGTAATGAAAGCTATTCAAAGAACATAAAAATGCTAGCTGAATGTTTAAAAAAACTTGGAATCAGGAAACTAAATTCAATCAATTTTTACTCTAAGTTTTATATATTTAGGTGTAATTTCAAATCAGAGTTCTAGACCTAAAATCTCATTAAAAAAAAATTCAGTTCAGTTGCTGAGTCGTGTCCAACTCTTTGGACTTCAGCATTCCCGACTTTCTTGTCCATTACCAACTCCCAGAGCCTACTCAAACTCATGTCTATTGAGTTGATGATGCCATCCAACCATCTTATCCTCTGTCGTTCCCTTCTCCTCTTGCCTTCAATCTTTCCCAGCATCAGGGTCTTTTCTAAAGAGTCAGTTCTTCACATCAGGTGGCCAAATTATTGGAGTTTCAGCTTCGACATCAGTCCTTCCAATGAATATTCAAGACTGATTTCCTTTAGGATGGACTGGTTGGATCTCCTTGCAGTCCAAGGGACTCTCAAGAGTCTTCTCCAACACCACAGTTCAAAAGCATCAATTCTTCAGCACTCAGCTTTCTTTAGAGTCCAACTCTCACATCCATACATGACCACTGGAAAAACCATAGCCTTGATTAGATGGACATTTGTTGGCAAAGTAATGTCTCTGCTTTTTAATATGCTGTCTAAGTTGGTCATAACTTTGCTTCCAAGGAGCAAGCATCTTTTAATTTCATGGCTGCAGTCACCATCTTCAGTGATTTTGGAGCCCCCAAAATAAAATCTGTCACTGCTTCCATTGCTTCCCCATCTATTTGCCATGAAGTGATGGGACCGGATGCCATGATCTTAGTTTTCTGAATGTTGAGTTTTAAGCCAACTTTTTTACTCTCCTCTTTCACTTTCATCAAGAGACTCTGTAGTTCTTCTTCACTTTCTGTCCTAAGGGTGGTGTCATCTGCATATCTGAGGTTATGGATGTTTCTCCAAGCAATCTCGATTCCAGTTTGTGCTTCATCCATCCCAGCACTTCTCATGATGTACTCTGCATATAAGTTAAATAAGCAGGGTGACAATATACAGCCTTGACGTACTCCTTTTCCTAGTTTCATGTCCAGTTCTAACTGTTGCTTCCTGACCTTCATACAGATTTCTTGGGAAGCAGGTCAGGTGGTCTGGTATTCCCATCTCTTTCAGAATTTTCCACAGTTTGTTGTGATCCACACAGTCAAAGGCGTTAGTGTTATCAATAAAGCAGAAATAGTTGTTTTTCTGGAATTCTCTGGCTTTTTCTATGATCCAACACATGTTGGCTACTTGGTCTTTGATTCCCCGCCTTTTCTAAATGCAGCTGGAACATCTGGAAGTCCACAGTTCACATACTGTTGAAGCCCGGCTTGGAGAATTTTGAGAATTACTTTGCTAGCGTGTGAGATAAGTGCAATTGTGTGGTAGTTTGAACATCCTTTGCAGTGCCTTTCTTTGATATTGGAATGAAAACTGACCTTTTCCAGTCCTGTGGCCACTGCTGAGTTTTCCAATTTTGCTGGCATATTGAGTGCAGCACTTTCACAGCATCATCTTTTAGGGTTTGAAATACCTCAGGAGGAATTCCATCACCTCCACTAGTTTAATTTAAAAATTAAAACCACATAAAAGTCAATACAAATAATTTCTAGTCATGAGTGTGTGAATTTGAGGATTTTAAGTGACGTTTTGATGAAATTGAAAATTTTAACTTCATTAGTGATGTGATTCTTAAATTAAGTATTATCATGGTCAGGATAGATGTTGATATACTTGATTTTCTACATTTTCACAGTGTTTTACTATCAATTGCACTTTTGTAACAAGATAATCATTCATTGGGAGACGGCAATGGCACCCTACTCCAGTACTGCTGCCCAGAAAATCCCATGGACGGAGGAGCCTGGTAGGCTGCAGTCCATGGGGTTGCTAAGAGTCAGACACGACTGAACGACTTCACTTTCACTTTCCACTTTCAAGCATTGGAGAAGGAAATGGTAACCCACTCCAGTGTTCTTGCCTGGAGAATCCCATGGACGGAGAAGCCTGGTAGGCTGCAGTCCATGGGGTCGCACAGAGTCGGACACGACTGAAGGGACTTAGCAGCAGCAGCAGTAATCATTCATTTAACAAACATATCTTGAGAATCTACAGTGGACCTGGCATTATGCTAAATTCTAAATACAAAGATGAATATAATGTTCTTGCCTTCATGAAATTTACAGGTTTATTAAGGGATATCAAAGATGCACATCTGGGATGATTTTGACAGCAGGAGACATTTGGCAGTGTCTGGGATATGAAGTGCTCATTACTTGGGGGGGGAGTTCTGGCAGACAGTTGGTAGAAGCCAGGGATGCCTTTAAACATCCTACAATGCTGTTAAAACATCCTACAACAAAGAATTTATCCAGTCTAAAATGTCAATAGTGCTGGCTTTGATAAACCTTGTTCTAAGTGTAACACATTTTTAAAACTATTATAGAATGATGTAAAGACTCTGATGGTCAATTTGACAACTCAATAAGCAAGAACAGTTGTCATGATAGAGGAATATATTGAAAAAAGACTTGTGTTTGAGCTGATTCTTTTTTTTTTTTTCATATATCTCACTTTATTTTTTTTTCTTTTTTTTTTTAATTTTATTTTATTTTTAAACTTTACATAACTGTATTAGATTTGCAAAGGCTGAATTGAATTGGAAAGAAGAGTTTTCCAAACAAAGTCAGCCAAGCAAGCAAAGCTATAGATGTGTAAAATAACTTCTAATTTTTGGGAACTATGCAAAGTCTAGAGTGGGTTGGTTGGTTGGATGTGGGAGTTTAAAGACCTGAAGTTGGGCAGGTGAGTAGGAAAAGGTATTAGAAATGATGAAGGAATTTTAGCAGGTGCATAAGATCAAAGCAGTCCATTTGTAGGATTCATCAGACATGGTGTGAAGTGTCATGATTATTTGAGGAAAGAATAAAATCCTTTTTCACTTGACTAGAGAAGAACCACAAGAGGATAAGTCTCTCACTGGGAAAGAAGATTCCCTACTTCTTTTCCTATAAATGTTTTGTTTCTGATTCAATATCTTTCATTTTATTTGTCAGAACTATATCAAAGCAACCATAGTTGAACCTTAACTCATTTTCTGTAGTTTCATAAATATGTTATGTTGCTGACTGGCTGACTCTTGTGGACAAAAGCTGCATGTTGTAACATCAGGTGGCACTGCCCTTCTTTGGAGGTTCTATTTTCAGACTCCTGTTGCAGATCCATGGTGAAGAAAAAAAAAATAATCTGCTTACCAATAAAAAATAGACAACTATAACTGAAATCTTAATTGTAGCAAAACCTTATTCTTCTGTCTCAGTGGTTCTCAATTTTGGATGTTGCATGCATGCTAAGTCGCTTCAGTCGTGTCTGACCCTTTGCAACCCATGGACTATAGCCCACCAGGCTCCTCTGTCCATGGGATTCTCCAGGCAAGAATACTGGAGTGGATTGCCACGCCCTCCTCCAGGGGATCTTCCCAACCCAGATATTGAACCTGAGTCTCTTACATGTCCTGCATTGGCTGGTTCTTTACCACTAGCACCATCTGGGAGGGATACGTACTCAGTAGAATCACTGGAGGGAGAGATTTAGATTTCAGTATTTCTTAAAACTCCCGAGGTTAATGCAGACAGCTCTGCTATGGATACAGAAAATTAACCTCATACTTTGGCTTTGCAATGATTTCTTTTTAGATTTTTTTCATTGTAAACACATCTTATTTTCATTAAAAGTTAAAATGACTCTTTTTTTCGTTTGTTTGTTTTTTAGCATACGCTAACTTTCAAAGAGTAGCTTTCTGGTTACAAGCGTAACATGACAAGAGGGAACTAGTGTGTAATTTCTTACATGATTCACAAGTTGAATGAGTCTCATGTGTGTCACAGAGCAATAACTAGAGATTTGAACATGAAGCTTTGAACAATGATATTTACATTTTCAAAAAGTCTTATTGTGTGTGCACATTTCTGTGATCATGTGGTTCCCGTGGCTAGTGAATGTGGTGCAATGAAGCAGGGCTGAGTTTGATCTTCCTATGGCTCATTCCGTCTTCTTTAGCCATAGATTATATTCTCTGGTCTAGACAGCACTTTTGAAATTGTTGAGTTTTCTTGGTAAAATGCTGGAGAAAATTGTACGGTGCCACTGTGGTTGTATTGACATGAATTCATTCCTGTAAAGAGTAATTAAAAATACCAGCCCCAGTCTTTTGTTTGGGCTTCTCAAGTGGCTCAGTGGTAAAGAATCCGCCTGCCAGTGCAGGAAACATAAGAGATGTGAGTTGGATTCCTGGATCAGGAAGATCCCTTGGAGAAGGAAATTCTAGTATTCTTGCCTGGGAAATTCCATGGACAGACAAGCCTGATGGGCTACAGTCCATGGGTTCCGGAAGTTAGACACAACTTAGCAACAACAATTTTTTGTTTACTCATCAGATAGATATTAATTATCTAATTCTGTGCAAGAGGCTGCCTTTTTTTTTCTCCCTCTATCAAGAAACAGAATCTAGTCAAAGAGGGTTCAGTCTTCATTCTCTATGGATTTACAACATTGTACCAATGAACAAAAGAGGAAACACTATCATTACAAATTGTCTTCTCTCCAGCCCCTTGAATATTTTTCAATTGTATTTCTCTTTTCTAGTATCAGTGATCCCTTTGTGAAAAATTTCCTCTAGATACTAATTGCCCTTTAGCTATCTTCCTCATTTTCTCCTTAAATTCAGAAGATTCCTTATATAAATATTTATCACCTCTACTTCCTTAATTTATATTTATAACATTAATCCTCTAAGACATAAATAATGACTCTATAATCCAGCTTTGAGTCCTTACACAGAACATGGAATATGTTTTCTTTCATCACTGTTCTTGTGAACAGTTAAGGCTGGGAATGCTGTTTTCCTTTTGCTTGCTCCTTTTGTGTGGCAACATGTTTGTGGGTAGAGACCATTTAACCCTTGGGTACCATGTTTCTACATTTAGTCTGTAGTCTCTTATGTTTCCAATTTCAGTACCTTTAGACTCTTATGTTTCTAAACTCCTGAGTTTCAAACCTCTGACTATAACTCACAGTCAGATATTTTGCATTGTGGACTAGTAATCACACATCCATCCATACATGTACAGCACATATACATTTTACAAAAATAGTCTATCCACTCCATCCTATACTATCCCATATATAGTATGGGATATACACTATCTTGTATATAGTATGGGATATATACAGCAACATTGTTGTTGTTCCTGACCCACTAATATACTAGCACAGTAATTATTTCAAAAGGTTTTTCTAATCTAAACCCACCATTTTCAGCACAGCCTTTGGGTTATAGCATTCTTCTAAATGGGTCAGATAAACTCAAGGGATATTCAGATAGCTTGAAAATAAAGCTGTTTTTTGTTCCATTGCTTTGATTTCTGTTTGTGAAGGGAGTTTATTTATTTAGATTTTCAAATATCATAAGAAGGAGAAATGAGATTATTTTAATGTTTTTGAAAGATCTAATTCCTACTTTTCTTTAAATCCCATTTATATTTTATCTTTTTCATGGAGTCCTTCAATGAATGGACCACACTAAACACCCATTGAAATTTACTTAGCAATTAAGTATGTATTGCTGGATGACACTTTTTGTGTAATTCTTTGGGTCAGAGACATTTGTCATGATAAGCCTTGGTTTTCATGCTGCTCCTGATAGACTGTTAACCAAAATGATCTTAAGAGGTATGGTCTCCTCACCTCTGAGGATTTATGTTTAAATTTGCCAAAGGTACTAGTTACAATGAAACACTGTCTGGAATCTCATCCACTTAAATAATACACCCTTTTGCTCACCTTTTACCTTTGCTCACCTCCTTCCCCTCACTTACCTTTGCTGGAGAGTGACCACAAGGGCAGTTCACCTTGTCTCTTGTGACCCACAGCTATCTCTAGAGCTTGCTTGGTGCTTCAGATCCCAGAATCCATTTTGGTTTGTGAGAGAAAGCTGAAAAATTATATTTAAAATTATGTCTTCATTCCTAATCCTGGATATTGTAGGGCTGTAATTTTATTGGAATTGTGTTCATCTCATCTGAAATACAAAATCTCATAAGCTATCTTCTTAAGAAGTGATAATTCTCCTCCCCTTCAGAACTCTCATTCTCTAATATCTTGACATCATTGACTCATCCTGTAAATGTTAGGTTGACTTCTGCCTTTTCCCCCCGTTAACTTTCCTTAATAAAAGATGAAATGTCCTTTTTCAAAGGTTCTATAACCCAGCTTTAGGCCATCACTTAGATCATGTAGGCCCTTATTTTACAGATAACAAGAAAGACCAAGAGAAGCAAAGTGAGTTCCTCCTATCACAGTTAGAGAATAAGTAACCAGTTGTTTCCTTAATTTGAGTTTTTATTAAGATAAATTGAAAATTAAAAATGCAAAATCAATACATAATTGTAAAGTAAAATAATAATGATAATAAATTAAAAAAAGATATTGAAATAACAGGATAATCTTTAATATTTTTACTGTATTTCCTACATGTACAAACTTTTTTTTTTGATGAGTCATTTTTAAACAGAAATACTGCCTTTCCTTGAAAGGCAAGATTAATGCTTAATCTTTTCCCTTAATTATGATTTTCAGAGTAAGAATTTGATATAATAATCACTTCCAGTGATTGATGACTAACCTTTTAAATTCATAAAACAGAAACAATGTGGTGCTTATTGAAATGTTTAAATAGAAAGATTTACATTTTAGGTTTTCTTGGCTTTAACATCGATTCTTGAGTAATGCTTTTGTGCATACATGCTACTAGATCCAACTAGCTGAAACTTTGCTGGATCTCATTTCATTATGTCCCAAGTGTCATACTTGTGGATGCAATTTTGTTAGCAGATAACTGAGTTAGAGATATTAGAAATTATTACTATGAAAGCTGCTTTTAGTTACCTCCTTTTATATTACCTATTATAAGCATGCACTGCCTAGCAAAAAATTTAGCTGCTTGGCATCAATTCCCACATCTAAAACACAAAAGCAGCTCTGTTCACTTCAATGTATTCCTCAGAGTGATGTCATGAAAGTTAATATTACAATCCCCCCCAAATAGTTCAACATGACAAAAAAATTATGAATGTTAATGAGAACAGGGTTGAAAATGCATTTGAGGCAGAATAAAGCACTATTATAAATTACCAGCAACCTATTTTATTTTGTGATTATTGCTTCCTAAAAGCTTTTGAGACCTTTGAGAAACAAACAAAGATATAGACGCAAAGAGAAATAAAAGTGTAAAACCAATAGCAACTTATTTTCATGTAGTTTTAATTTTACCACTTTTGTCTGGGGAATGACAGTGCTGTTCAAAAGGCTATTGCCTTTTTTAAACATTATTGAGATTAGGCTGAGAGACCTCTTATGGTTTTATTTCTTATAAAATGACAAGAGATAGATATGAGGGTGTTCTAGATGCAATATTTGCCACCTCATTGATGGCTGTGGACAGAGTGAAAAAGGCAGTACAGTATTTCTAAATCCTCCTGATATGGTAAAGCCTAAATTCTGATAAGGGAAGTGATTTTAAAAAGAAGGCTCCAGGGAATTTGTCATTATATTCTCCTACAGTTGTTAAAATGTCATGCATTCATTGGCTCTTTATAACTGGAAGTCATCTTACTCATTTCTACCCAAACATTTCATTTCACACATGAAGTAACTGAGGGGAAGGCACATTAAGTGACTTCCCTGAGACCACAATTAGTGATGAAACGGGAACTGGAGCCCAAGCCTATGGTTATATTTATTCGAAGGTATATTAGTGTAGCATAAATGTCACATTATATGAATTAATGGGTAACGTGAAAATAAAAATATCTCAATAAGCCTCTAGAAGGAAGTTGTTGGGAGGCCCAGCCTATAATTTATGATGATACAACAATGTTTTTTCCTATGAAAGCTTTCATTGCCCCGAGATCAAAAAGATATTGTCCCAGGTCATGAAGAAATCTTTCATTATCCCAAGGTCGTAAGGATGTTCTACATAAATTAGCCTCCAGAAGTCCTAATGCTAATAATGTAATTTATGAAGCTGAAATGTCTCCCTTTTTATTGGAAACTTTCAGAGGAGAGAAACACATATTCAGAATGCATATTGTGTGTGTTTAGTGAAGTTGCATCAAACCGGCATTTATCATCAACAAATTCAACTATATAATCTTGGAGAAAGAAAAAAGCAGAATTAATTTAGAAAGCATGTGCAGTCTCCCTGTTATTCCAGTCAACATATTTATTTATGATTTTATGTAAGTGTGAGAGAGACAACATCAAACTGATATTCCTCACTTGATCTTAGTTCCCCTGTAACTGAGTGTAAACATCTCAAGGTCTGGTATATGATTTTAGCATTGTAAAGATATGATTCTATTTTGGCTTTTATCATGGCTTCAGAAGCAAAGCAACCATTTGCTTAGTGTTTAGTGTGAAATTTTCTTGATGTCCTGTGAGTAATTTAAAATTATATTCTGAAATTTTTAAGGATTAATAAGTAATTAAAACTATAAATGACCAAACTTAGCTATTCTTGAAGATTTCAAGCTCAAATTCTGACTATTTATCTGTAAGTATAAGCAGACTTTAATAGTCATTTTTAATGGGACTTTGAGTAATATTTGATTTCATATGCAAGTAGTTAATTGGTGTACAAATAGGTTGAATATACTAATTTTTTTATAAAACGCAAGTTAATATGTTTGAAAGAGTTTGATTATCTTCCATAATAATCCATATATAAAGTATTTAGTGCTTATAATAGATTTTAAAACTTATTCAATCTTACATTTTCTTAAATATCTCAATAATATATATGATCTTGGTAGCATGTCAATTTTACATTAAAAGTCTAAATTGTTTCCTCACTTACACACCTCAAAAAAAAAAAAAAGATCAACTTATTAGTTACATAGAGCAAATTCTCTAACACATTTGAATTATTAAGAATACCAACATGTATAGATTCTATAGCATGAAAAAAACGAATCTCTATTATCATTTTTAACATTTCTATGCCTATGTAATCCTGGGGTTAATAGATGTTAACACACTTGGAAAGCAATTATCTTCTAATTGAAATTGCTTAATAGCCAAAGGCTTTGAATGGGACAAATCACCATACAGCATAACCTTCTTTACAGTCTTTACAAGGACTTGATAAATTAGGGAAGAATTGTTGTACCCCACATGACTCATCCATCCCATATAATCCACATTTCTAATGTGCTTTGGATTCATGTTACCTATTACTCAGATTTTCTCTCTACAGTCTCAGTCATGCAGCTCTTTTATTTTTTTTTCCTGCAAGGCCCCACTGAAAAATAATTTTTTAAAAATTAATCTTTATTGAAGTATTGTTTTACAATGTGTGTGAGTTTCTACTCATAGCAGAATGAATCAGCCATACATATACGTATCTCCCCTCCCTTTTGGACTTCCTTCCCATTCAAGGGACAGTCTCCACAGTGCACTAAGTAGAGTTCCCTGTGATACACAGTATGTTCTCTATTTTATACACAGTATCAATATTGTATATATTTGATTAAATTTTATACTTATGGACTCAAGCCATTTGAATGAATTTCATCTATTGTATTTCTGACTTGGACACAATCTTGCATTTTCTCACATTGTTTGAACTGGTAGGAACATAGGATTCTTACCAATGTAAAGTGCTGCAAAACAGTCAGATTTTCTATATTACAAGAGACTAAAGGGTTATCATAAACTAAATGCAAAGCATAAACCTTTGCATCAGTTATTTAACAGTACTGTACTTCAATTTCCTCACCTTTAAAATGGGGGCAATTATAGTACTTGTTTCATAAGTTTTCAGTGAGAATTTAAATAATATTTAATAACTATTAAATAATGGTTATCATGAGTTTGGGTGAACTCCTGGAGTTGTGATGGACAGGGAGGCCTGGCATGCTGCAGTTCATGGGGTTGCAAAGAGTGGACACGACTGAGCTACTGAACTGAACTGAACTGAATTGTTATCCATAGTAATTATGTAAACAGATAAGTTATAAGAATTGATAAAGAATATGATGAACAATTTCTTGCCTAAGTGGCTTATTAGAGCTTTTGGGAGAAAGCTATCAGAGTGAGATTTGTCAAAGTCAGATCAGTATTCAGTATTACTAACTACTAGTAGGATTTTAGGCAAACTAAGATCTTCCCTGGTGGCTCAAACAGTAAAGAATCTGCCTGCAATGCAGGGAACCCAGGTTCAATCCCTGGGTTGGGAAGATCTGGAGAAGGGAATGGCAACCTACTCCAGTATTCTTGCCTGGCAAATTCCATGGACAGAGGAACCTGGTGGGCTACAGTCCATGGGGTCGCACAGAGTCAGATATGACTGAGCATGCACTCATGTAGCAACATAGCAAGACCTCTTTCAGTTCAGTTCAGTTCAGTTCAATTCAGTGGCTCAGTCGTGTCTGTCTCTTTGTGACCCCATGAATCGCAGCACGCCAGGCATCCCTGTCCATCACCAACTCCTGGAGTTCACTCAAACCCACATCCATCGAGTCGGTAATGCCATCCAGCCATCTCATCCTCTGTCGTCCCCTTCTCCTCCTGCCCCCAGTCCCTCCCAGCATCAGAGTCTTTTCCAATGAGTCAACTCTTTGCATGAGGTGGCCAAAGTATTGGAGTTTCAGCTTTAGCATCATTCCTTCCAAAGAACACCCAGGGCTGATCTCCTTTAGAATGGACTGGTTGGATCTCCTTGCAGTCCAAGGGACTCTCAAGAGTCTTCTCCAACACCACAGTTCAAAAGCATCAATTCTTCGGTGCTCAGCTTTCTTCACAGTGCAACTCTCGCATCCATACATGATCTCTTTGGCTTTTAGTAAATGCAGATGTCAGAAAAATGATTTCCAAGGAATTTTCCAGCTCTAAGGCTTTATGGTGTTACAGGAGAGATGTAAGTTCCCAATAAATGGATAAATATCAAAGTCAGTTGAACAGCATAATATATTTGATAAATGAATGTTACAAAAATCATCCTGTGAAATACACTCACAGTGTGCTGAAAGGAACAGAATCCTGGGAGGAGAATGGCCAGAAACATTGCTGCTTGCTGACATATTTTGCTATTTGGCCTCTGGCATTCAGCCTGCTCAGTCATGCACACTGCTTATTTTGCCCACATCTGCCTTCCAAATGAGAATTAATCTCAATGCTAAGGTCTCATGTGGCCATCAAGCTCTATCTCCACAGAGATAGAAGAGGAGCTTTTTGACAAATCACCTGCAGCCATGGAGATTGTAGAGCTGTCCTCAAAATGATTTGTTTTCTCAAGACAAAATTGGAAATTCAAATATTATGTTACAGACACTGTGTCTCCGTGTCACTATATACCCCACGTCTTTCCTTGTTATCTGTCTCTGTTTTGTTAGTTATTTCCATCATAATGCAGCAAGGCTAACAATGTGGGCATGGTACCAGTCCCTATTGCTGTCTGATTCCTAATGGGTTTTGCATGGTTATGTGCATGGTTTTGGATGGTTTTGTGCATGGTGAGGGAACATTTAAATGACTTTTGTGTATTGCACAGTCAGGAAAACAACATTTCCACACCAGCTCTTTTGATCCCTCAAAAAACAGCTATCATAATACAAGCAGATGTTTGAATGGGTAAAAATAAATCCAGGTGGCTCCAGTCTACCCCAGGAACCTCATACTACTTCATTGGGTCATCTAGGTTTGTCATTCTCTTGATCTTAGTGGGCACAATTATCACATTTCAAGTAGGCCTGAGTTCCAACCACAAAATTTAAACAAACAAAAAATCCTTTTCTACCAGGATGATAAAGGGTAAATGTGAGAGTTGGGGGGAAAAGGCAAGGAAAATGAGTTTCTTTCATAGGAAAAATCAAAGACAACAGTCTATATCATGGATTATTAGCAGCTCTGGAGCAAAAGATGTACTTGACTTTAGTTTGAACCTGATCCAGGGTTAAAATACAGATAGCAACAAACTGTAAATACTTAGCAGATTGCCAAATATATTCAAAGCAAATTAGAAGTGAGAATAACTCAGGAGGGAAGCAGAATCAGAAAAGTCTCCACAAAGGAGGCATCTGACCTAGAGAAAAAGAGCATTTGAGCAGAGGAGAATGCATATGAGAACAAGAAAGCAAACACAAGTGTGACATGTTCTGGAATTTGTGACAAGAGCAAATGCTGGACCATGTATTGTGTGAAGTTGGGGTGAGTAAGGAAGAGGTAAAATGAGCTAATAGGTAACATTGTAGTCTGATAGAGAAATGATGAGAAACTTAAACAAAGATGCCAGTAAGGTTGCAGATGGGCTTCCCTGGTGGTTCAGATGGTAAAGAATCTGTCTGCAATGAAGGAGACCCAGGTTTGATCCCTGTGTTGGGAAGATCCTCTGGAGAAGGAAATAGTACCCCCTCCAATATTCTTGCTTTGAGAATTATATGGACAGAGGAGTCTGGCGGGCTACAGTCCATGGGGTTGCAAAGAGTCAGACATGACAGAGTGACTAACACGTTTACACTTTCAAGGTTGCAGATGACAGGAGGGAAGCCTTTGGCATCTAGGTGAGGAGGAGGATCAATAAAGTTACAAATAACTGTAAAAACTGTAGTTGGAGTTACTGAGTGAAATATAGGGCTAAAAATACAGGAGAAAAATGTGATTTGGTGAAAAGTTAAGGTTTGTGTGTATTGCATAAGATATACACATAGAACTTGGATACAGAACACTTAGACTGGAAATACAAATCTGAATGTTAGGAGAGAGAGAAGGGCTGAGAATTTGATGACAAGAGAAGTATAGGGACTGGAACTTTAAATTTCTATAAAGTTGGGAATTTTCAAGCATAGACAGAGTAGAAGTGTGATTTGTATGGTAGTAAGTGAGAAATCATAAATGAAGGAGAAACAGGAGTATAGAGGGCATGAACACTAGGGCAGGAAAGCATTTCTCAAGGTATGTAAACAACACTGCACATGTCACAAAGAATCACAAAGTTGCATGAGAAAGAGGTTGTTGGATTTGGTCATGAGAGGGTTCCTAGAACAAATAGAAGAGTAATTTTAGCAGAAATAAAGGAACAAGGAAACTCCCAGGGGAGAGCGGACAAAAGTTAGTGAACTAGAGATTTAGAATGTACTAATTTTTGAAGCAAGTTTCCAAGTAAAGAGACGAGCAGTAGGGCAGTACCTTTGTCTTTTGAGAAGGAGGTTGTAGGGGAGAGGAAACAGCCCGGTGAAAGGAGAACATGAAGTGTGCGACAGGTGTCAGTTCTAACCAACAAACCTTTGATTATCTCTTTGCAGAAATTTTGAAAGAGGAAGTGTCTCAAGTATTCTAGATTATGACCTTGGCTTCCATTTCTTCAATTACCCCTTTTAACTGTTATAACTACTAGAATCCTTGAACACTGTTCCCTTGATGTGATGTTGTATCCTCCACCCAGGCCTAAGGAAAGGGACACATTGCAGTTTTTCCACATACCCATAGGCCAAATGGAGAAGGCAATGGCAACCCACTCCGGTACTCTTGCCTGGAAAATCCCATGGACGGAGGAGCCTGGTAGGCTGCAATCTATGGGGTTGCCAAGAGTCGGACACGACTGAAGTAACTTAGCAGTAGCAGCATAGGCCAAATGTGTCAGTCAGTCTGTTAATATGTTGGAGTAACTAAATAAAAATTTTAAAAAGGAAAAAATTAAAATAAAAAATAAATTAAAAGTAGTCAATTATTCTATACATTAGTTACTTTAAAAATATTTATTGTTCTGGCATTGGTAAGGGCATTTAGTCCTATGTATCATCATGTGGTCCTATGGGCCTTAGCATGTAATGCTCATCTGCTTGGTCTTTAGGTAGCATCATTGCCCTTGCTGTGTCCACCATGGCTGGCATATCTCACATCTTCTCTGTGGACTTTAACACTAACTCTAGGCTTCCAACCTCTTCAGTCTTCCAACTCTGGCTCTTAAAGCCAAGATGTTGAGAAACAAAATCTTCTATGTCTCTGGCAGTCAAAAGCTATGCAGTTTTCTTCACCTTGAGTTAAAATAAGACTCTTTGGAAGTCAGAGTTAGGCAATGTTTTTCTTTTAATATAGGTTCTATTCTCATCTTCCTAAAAGGATCAAGAACTGAGGGGCAACAGAGATGATTGTCAGGAAACTCATTCAAAATATTGTCATATTACTCAGGAATTCTGCATGAATATGGGGAACTTGAGGAATTTCAAGAGTAATTTTGACTGTATGAGGTATGACTCATATATGACTATATGAGCTGAAGATCCTAACTGATCAATAAAGTGCTATCCCTCTGAATGTGTAAGAAATATTCTCCTGTAAATACATACTATATACTTTCTTGAGTCACTCCTTGACTTCTTTCCATAGCACTTACCAAATATATTTTAATGTATGCCATTATTGACTTTCCCCTCTCTAGTTTGTAAACTCTGTGAGGGTAAAGACCATGTTTGTTTTGTTCACTGCTGGATTAATTCCAAGTACCTTGAGTCTAACATAGAAACTGTTTATAAAAAGTTTTGGAATGAATAAATAAATGAAAGAATTAATCAAGGAATACCAAATAGTGGAGTACAGATAGAAAAGGGCTCTTCTATTCTTATGCAAAAGTGTACCAAAGTATGAAGTAATCTTTATTGTTATTGGTACCCATACAAATACCATTGATTTTTTGGAGGTGGGTTGATATTCAGCCAGAATATATCAGCACAGTGTCCCTTCTCTTTGGCTGATTACTGTGCTATGCTTGCTCATATGTATTTTGTATATCACCTCTATTGAGAAATATTGTCCGAAATGATCACACTAATAGTCAATTGTTTAATTAATTGAAGGAAATGAGCATTTAAGATAAATAGCTAAATTATCACTTTATTATTAATTTGTTATTATATTTCATGAAAGGATAAAGAAAGTCAATATACTAATATGTATCTTCAAAGCTGCTTCAGAATAATAAAATGTACACATATCTTAAGGTTCGATGCACGATACTGGATGCTTGGGGCTGGTGCACTGGGACGACCCAGAGGGATGGAATGGGGAGGGAGGAGGGAGGAGGGTTCAGGATGGGGAACACATGTATACCTGTGGCAGATTCATTTTGATATTTGGCAAAACTAATACAGTTATGTAAAGTTTAAAAATAAAATAAAATTAAAAAAAAAATGAACGTAGTAAATTATTTTAAAAAGAGTTTTTAGAGTGACTTAGTTCAATCTGTCAGTACCCCCAGAACTAAGGTACAGAATAAATGTTCTAAACTAAACACTGTAGATCATTTAAATGCTATAGACTGCTTGAGAAAACCCTCAACAAAAAGACAAATGAGAAACACAAGCAAAGGGAAATAAATGAACACTCACTTTGTGTCAGAGAAAATTGGAGTAGGTTTTATTCTAAGGAACAGCCTTCAGCATTCATATTTCCTCATGGTATACATTAGGATCTTTAGAGTCATAAAATTTCTAGATGTCTTCTTGATGACTAAACTGGTTTCTTTCTTTGTTTGAGGCATTATTCAGGAAGCACACAGTGTATTTTATTCTTTGCTGAGCAAGACAAGAATGTTCTATGTTAAGGAATGTATATACAAAATAATATATTTGTTGAAATATATTTCTGATGAAAGTTTTATATTTTCATTTCCCTTTTATTATATATGTTGCCTCTAATGTCTCAGTGCAACACAGAAATAAAGAACATACAGCTTCAGTCTAGACACCTGATCAGAAAACAGATTACTTCATTAGAGTATTCTTCAAATAGTATTGTCTCTAGCATGGTAAAACTGGTGATTTTGGAAGGTGAGCTAATATGTCTTTCTTCTAGAGGCAAGACCATGTAACACTGTAAAACTTGACTGAGAAAGACAGCTGCCTACCTGTACAACTACAGGGCCTCTTTGCCTCAGATCTTACCTGGGTCCCGTTGGCTCCTTTGAAGGCTAACATAGGACTTTATTCTTTTGATTTAAACTTTGATCTCTTTTAAATTACACATTCCTTCTCCTTTTCTCTGCAAACTCTTCCATCTATTTGTAGTTAATTAAAGCTTAATCAACTTTTTCTGAGGAACAGACTTGGGTGTGTACCATAGAAGCACCAGAAAAGAGGTTAAGCTCCCTGTAGGGGACAGCAAGTCCGTACAGGTCAGTAAGTGCAGAGGAGGGCTCAGAATGAGAGGATTAGGGTGATCACCGATGTCTAAGAGCCAATTTCATATTTTTGTGAATCTGTATGATTAAACAGTATGCTTTGGTTTACTAAAAAATTCATATCTTAGATTGATGATTAAATATTTGAAGAAATGATTTTTGGTTTAAATTTTCTATTTTTTCCCAACTAGAAATGTATTATATAGAGTGGCACGTATAAAGGCAATAAAATTAAACACGTATGAAACTTTGATGAATTGTTTCTGCAGAAGTTATTTCTCAAGAGTAGATAAAGTGCTTTTGAACAGATTCACTTTTTCTCAGGTCACAGGAGTGCTATTTAATAAATTACTTTTCTTGGGTGCTAAGAGCCACCTTTATTCATCTGAAAAGGTTAATGCAGCTGTTAAAAGTGTCCAAGTTGTTCTCAGAGAATAATTTATGCACTGAAACTCTGTTTTATTTAGGACATTCCTAACAAGAAAAAAAAATGTGCAGTACAAATTAAACACAAGTAGTTATAGTAGTTCATAACTGAAGTTGTTTTTTTTCCCCCTGAGCTCCATTTATATGGACTGATTTATATCCCTGACCATGTAAAATTTTAGAATTCCCTGTCTTTCACCCCAGGATTTCCTATCTTTCCTTTTACTTAATTTTTTCCCATAGTACTTATTATAAATATACTGTTCCACATATAGATTTTGTTTTCTTCTGACTTCCTTCACTAGAATGTAAGTTCCATGCAAATAACTTTTTTTTCTGATTGCATTACCTCAGTTTCCCTGGACAGTAATAGGCACATGTAAACATTCAATAAATGAATGTAGGAATAAATCAATATCGATCAAATTTATCAAGTAATTGCCAGATTTCCATTTGATGTACCATTGAAAGCATAATTTACCTGTCTCATGATTAGAAAATATAGTAAGAAACATGGTTAGAAAAGTGCTTTAAAAAACATTCTGATACATAGTCAGCCCTGAACACTCATTGGTACTGTCATTAAATCAATTTGTGAAAAGAATACTTTTTTTTAATGATTCATTGCTTAAGTGAAATAGAGTCATGACAATTAAGTAAATATTAAACATATTTTGCCTCAATCGCCTGAATCCTTTAGTTCAAAGCATATTTTAAGAATGCATTATTAATATAATTTACTTTTTGAAAAGTAACAAGACTTAATTAACTTGATTTGACAAACTCCAATTACATCAAACAGAGTATTAGAATAATTCCAAAGATTAAGCTTGGTTTTGAATTGTGCTCTGCCATTTACTAGGTCTGTGACCCTGGGCAAGTCAATTAAAAACCTTAGACTTCAGTTTCCACATGTGTAACATGGGTGAAAATTAAGTCTATGTCAGTAGTTTAATATTAAACATAGCACAGTACCTGACACATAACAATTCTTGATAAAAGGAAGATCAAAAAATATTATTAAATGTATAAAATCTAATGAAAAGTGTTTGTGACAAAGCTATCTCAATTTACATAAAATTGAGTCAGAATTAAAAGTGAAATTATTTTTTTCTGATCCCAAGTTTAAGCAAATAAATTAGAAATTCACATTTTGGAAGAAATTATCATTTTCAAAAGAGAACTTAATATAAGAAATACTGACATTTGATGCAAATCACTTAGCATATGACTTCCTTTGTATTGCTAAGTATAAAACACAGAGCCTCTTAGTACCAGTTTAAGGATGCAGGTGTCCTTTTAAAATCAACACTTCTAAATTCCTGAAAAGCCAACATTATATATACAATCCTCTCCCTTCCCTATCCCAATCAATTTAAACTTACGGAGGTACTGAGTTAGAAAGATGTTCAAAAACCTTATGATACATGTTTTCAAGGTCATTGTTATCTAAGAATGTGTTATTAACGTTTTGTTATACAGGCCATTTAGGCAGTCTTGTATAACATTTTTAGCACCAAAGTAGGGGCATTGGATGCCACACTTAGTTATGGTGGAGAAGATGGGAAATGTTTCTGCTCAGGTTCTCTACACAGATTGCTGGAGCCGCAGTGGGAAAACAAGCCTTTCAGGTCATCCCAAGGTAGACCATAGACACTGGGTTCTACCTTGTGATATAAAGCTCAACGAGTTTTCTTGAGCCAGATCAAGACTGGGATACACACATCTATAATTGTTCAGGAGCTGGGAAGCCTGAGCAAATAGGACATTGTGTTCTAACGAGTGTAAAGAGTCTCAGCATTGTCTCCAAATCCCAAGCAACCCCATTTCAGAAAAGAACTTGAGAAACTGTGACAAATAACATCTCCAAGCTTGCTACTACTGTGAGCTGATACTCAAGTTTCCTATGTACAAAGGAAATGATGGCGATAGGGTTGAGGATGGGGAATGTACAAGAAAATAGTCCATCTTGTTTTTAACTTGTGGATGGAATATAAAGAGCCTCTCAACGTCTTGAAAATGCCATGAGTGCTGCTAATGTTACAAAGATCAGAATGTGGATATTGCCTACATGAGAGATGCGGGTGTCCTTCAAAATTCCCCTGCTTAATATACCTTAATATTAAAACACAAACCAGAACAAATAACTTTTTTATATAATAATGTGATTCAACTAATCAGGGCTGTTCCTAGGCCTGGGCCACCTTCGTGTCATGCAGTCTAGCACAGAAAAAGGTGGCTTAGCCCAAGGAACACAGGCTCTGTCACTACCCCTCTCTATTGGATTGAGAAAACCTTCCATATGTCCAGACCATGCTATTGATAGCTTATGGTGAACGATGTCAGATTCGTGGTCTCCAAGAAAGATTTAGCTTTGGGACCAGAGGCCAGGCTTGAATACTCAGAGCTTTTGTGTGGCCAAAGTTTTATTACAGTGAATAAGGACAGAGAATGCTTCTGACATAGACATCAGAAGAGCAATGGAGAGTGCCCCACTTAATAGTCTTGTCAAGGCCTTTCATACTTTTACCAGACCCACTCCCACAACATACATTTTAAATTTACAAGATTAGAACTAACAATAGAAAGGTCTTACCAGACCCACTCCCACATAAAATAACAGAAGTAGTCAGAAGGTTCCTGTTAAGGAGAAACATGTCCTTAAGCAAGATACATTGTTGTTATATAATTAGTACAGAGCTTAAGGGAAAACATAACCTTGAGAAATATGAGTTGTTTTGTTGTGTAATCATTATCTCTGGGCTTAAAGAAAATAACTTATGTCTTATGTGACTAAGACAAAACAATGTAGAAAAAAAAGTTTGTCCTTTTCTCCTGCTCCAGAGCCCTGGGCCCTTTCCTCCTTGAGGGCCCGGACTCCTTATCAACCCACCTAAGAATTAACTCTCTCACTATGTCCCTTTTGTGTTTGTAGTTTATAAAGTCTTATGATCATCATCTTGGTTTTCAAATGTTACATATAGAGGATGCCTGAGGGAGGACTTGAATCTGTATCTGCTAAAATAAAAACCAGTGGGTTTTCTGTTAAAGCAAGCTGCCTTCTACCTCTACCTTCTACTCTTCAAAAAATTACTTATTAAGAGTTTTAATATCTATGACAGGCTGTAAGTCTTGTTCAAAGTGTAGGGCTACATCTTTTAGACAACCTCAGATCTGATCTAAAGTTGTAAAGCAAAGGCTTTACTAAACTGCTGTTAGTGGGCTGTTTCAAGTAACATGTGTTTCTTAACTATTTTTGGTAAACATAGATGTGTCCAGTTTAGCCTGTAATAATAATTCTCAATTCTTCCACAATGAGGCCCTCCTCTCTGATTTTAAAAAGTAATTTTCTCCCTCACAATGCCCATATTATAAAATACATCTATTAAACAAATTGCATTCACTACTCAAGAATTTGTTTTTATATGAAAAGATCTATTAAAGGGTACACAATTTTAAAAGCTAAAAAAAAAAAAAAAAAAAGATGATAAATGGCAACCAAAATAACACTAAATGTATTTAATAACAGATGATGTTTAGGTAGCTTATGCAGAAAACTCTCATCAGAAAGATCTGGAGTTGAATTCTAGTCCCTCCACTTGTTTTCCATGTCACTCTAGTATCCTGAGACTAATTTTTCTTTTTCAGTACACAGAGTAGTAAATTCAATATCATCTAGTGTTTATAAGGGTATGAATGAGGGACTATAGGAAAATTATCTGGCAACACACTGCTTTCTTTGTATACAGCATCCACTCAATAAATATTATTTTTCTCCTGTGAGAGAATATAAAAGCTAGAAAGCATTTTTGAATAATAAAAATGACTCACCAATGAAAATTCCTAACTGAGTCCCTCAGGCTGCGAGACCTCTCTAGATAGAGAGACAACAGTGTGTGTCTCCAGTGCCTTCTAGAAATTAATGGAGTTCATCATGAGCAGGAAGTTGTGGAGACTTCACTGTGTGTGTGGTGGGATGTACCTTTCAGACATAAGCTGCTGTCTTTCCTAACAATCTTCTGTAGACTCCAAAAGAACAAGGCTGTTGTAATCTATCTGAAATGTCCTGAGGAACTAGATATTGAAGGCATAGGTGTGGTCAAGAGACCCCGGGGTCTGGGTCAGCCATTTGTGTGAGCCTTTTGTTATAGAGTGTCCTACCAGATCAGGCATATGGTTGTTCTTCCAAAAGTCATTAGGTTTGTGTCTGAGTGGTAAGTGACAGTGACAAAGAAGGAAGCTCCTGTTGAATTAACATTTTTTTCTGTTTATTTTTGGGAAGAAAGTCCTGCTTTCCTTTCCCACATCCTCAACAACGTAACTTTGTTAATAATAAACATGTTATACTAAAAACATGATTCAAAAGCAAGATGTATTTCCTTCCCTTTGCTAAAGACTACACTTGGTCATCTAAGGGAAGATCATTAAAAACAGCTTAGACATTATTATTCCCCAAAACCCAAAAGCTTTAAACATGCAATAAATTATTTGAGTAAGCTATTTACAATTTTATTTTCTTTTTGTTTTTTATTCACAGACAAAAACCACCAACCCAAAATAATTTTTTTTCCCAATGCACAGACTGTGCTCTGATAACAAGCTGGGCATTTCTAGAAGATATTTTAACTCTATAAGGCCAGTAAAAGACTTAGGAAAAAAAAATTAAACATCAGGCTGACTGGTATTTAAGTGTTAAAGTCAATTTATATTTATTTGTTCAACACATATTGACAACTTCTATTATACTCTTCTAAGAATTCAAGGTTTTCATAATTCTATATCAGATATCATCCACTAATGAGCAGTCACTGGAGGAACCATAATATTATTCCACACATAGTATTTTTCTGTTCTCCCTTTTCTTTACTCCTTTGTTTCCTGAGAAAATGATATATAAACCATCGATTTTGAGAAATATAAGTATCCTGGAATTCCTTTGCTGAGAGGAAAGATTTCTTGACATTATTTGTTCATTAATAGCATTGAGGATTCTCTGAAAATCGATTCTTGGGGATTAAATCCCTCAGACTATGGATATTCTACTTTAAATGGTGTCATTGCCTCCACATCATCAGTCTGCTTTGCTATGGTGTTCTAGTCTACCAAATACTTGGTTTGAGTTCTTCCTATTTATAATAAAAATCTTTCATTTACAAATGTTTTGATTTATATCTTAGCTCTTCTACTACAAAAGTATAGCTTTGTTATACTTAGCAAACTGGAGTCAAAGAATGAAAATAATTTTGCAATGTTGTAGCCAAAATCTCTGCCTTATTGTTGATAATTATTTCCGATAGTCCTTAGGCCTGCATGGATGTAGACTTATCCAAGAGTGAGTTGAGATCAGCCTCAGTCTTCCCAGCAAGTAAGAGTGAAGGCTGGTGATGTCCACATGAAGAATAACTCTTTTCTAGGTTTTGCAATGGAACAGATATGGTTGCTGTTGCTACTAACAACTAGAGTGCTTCCAGGGTCTGCTCAGTTCAATGGCTACAATTGTGATGCCAATCTCCACAGTAGATTTCCTGGTAAGTCTGAAACCAATCTTTTCTCTAATTGTATCTGTAAAGAGTGATTATGTTTAAATAGAAAATCATTTAAATGCGTATGTAAAATGAGGAGGATATCTGTCTTTATTAAGTGGATATTAACAAATGGAAAATGACAAAAGACATTTTTCTGAAGTTGTAATTTATAACCACATTAACATATAAAGTGTTCATTGTATTAGTTTATAATATTATAATGGTTGCTCACAGATGTGAAAACTATTAGCTAATGATTCATAAAATTGGGAGAGGCTAATATCATTCAAAATTTGTCTACGTGATAGATTTTTTCTCATAAATGAATTCAGACTTTAAAAATTTCCATTATATTCTAATAGATTTATTTAGGAGGAATACTTAGAAAATGATTGTGAAATATTATACAGCACTCAAACAAAATACTCTTTCAATGAAATGTTGGTCACCAAAAGTACACAGGCCAGCTTCAGAATGCGTTTCAAGCAATCCATTAATATTTTGACAAACATGAGACTTTGACCATCTTGATGGGTGTGTCCCACAGGTTGTTAAAATCTGCATTTTTTTAGAGGTAATTTAAGGTTTCACTTAAGTATTCATCTTTTTATATCATCTGAAGTTATAGAGCTCTAGTTCAATATTTACAAAAAAAAGGATTAGGTAATCTGAAACTATGTTTCTACATATGTATTGCAAACTGAGATACATTCTGCCATGTTTTACATACTCCTGTGTTTGGAGGACAGCAGAGCAACAGCACACCTAGACAGAGCAATCAGTAGGTAATTATTTAGTTGATGTGAAGTTTCTAATTTATTTGAACACAGGTAATCTGGCTTGCTCCAGAATAAAGAAAGAATATGTAGAATATCTTCATGAGCCCAGATCTAGTAGGAGACTATTTGGTAGGTTAAGTAAAATAAGGAGTTCAGGATGGGGACTGTCTAAAAGCAAGTATACAAAGGTAAGTTCAGGCAGGGTTCTTAATGATTTTGAATACACAAATGATAGGATTTTTTTTTAACCTTTTTACTATGGAAAATTTAAAACATATTCAAAAGTAGAGATTAGTAAAAAAAACAAAAACAAAAACAAAAACACACACCCATAGTAATCATCCAGCTTCATCAGTTGTCAGCATTTATAAATTTTGTTTCATATGTCTTTCCTACTACTCCCATCTCTAAAATATTTAAAATAAATTCATTATTCATGTTTCATTATATATAAGTGACAAGAACTTTTAAAATCATTACACTTATTTGTTTAATAAACTTAATAATAATTCCTTAATATTGTTCAATATTCAGCCAAGTTGCCGCTAAATCAATATGGTATATTTGTTGATGCATTTCTTGAGTCTGTTTTAATTTATAGCATGCCTTAGCTTTCCTAAAATGCCATTTATCTCTATAAGTAACTTGGTCATTTGTTTCTTAGAATTCCAACACTTTGGATCTGGTTGAGTGTAACTCCTTTGTGTCATTTAACATACTCCTCTTTTCCTATATAACCTGTTAACTTATTAGATCTAGAGGTTTGAATAAATAAATGCAGGTTCAGTAGTTTGGGCAAAAGTAATTTGTGTAATGAAAGTGTTTCAACTTTATTTTGTATGCAGTGAAGAGCCATTGCATCTTTTTAAACACACCTTTTTAAGGATTTTATGTGGTCACATTTTATTTGAGAAAGTAGACATTGGGAAAAGGTGTGAAAGACAGAATCAAGTTAGAAAAGAATAGAGGCAGAGAGAAATGTCACGAAGCCACGGCAACGGAAGAGGTAGAAGGAGGTACAGTATTTTGTGGTGGATACATCAGAACTTGAGAACTGATTTGATTTGGGAGGTGAGCCAAGAAGACGAGAGGGTATTTTGAAATTGAATAATTGAATGTTGATACTGTTAACTGACACTGAAAGCATAGGGCATTTACATGTTTTAGAAAGGAAGTTTGGATTTGAAAAGAATGATTTTGAAGTACTTTTAGAATGTAGAGAGGCAGCCTCTACCCAGAAGTAGGAAATACAGACCTGGTTTGAGGAGAGAGGCTGAAAACTGAAAAAAGCTGTGTGAGAGTTGAATCCCCGTGCAGCGAGTGAGCAATCAATGAGAGACAGGAGAAGGCAGAAGGAAAGGTGTGGAAATACATTACTCTTTAAATAACTGGTGGTAAAGGAAAGAGGGGGAATAAGCTGAGCCAGCAATTAAGTGAAAAAAGAGGATTTGGGGATTAGAGGACTAGAGACACCTAATCTATTACATAAGAATATGAATCAGCAAAGGGGAAATATTCAGAGACTGGGGATACTAACCAAAAAAAATACTAACAAAGTATATACATGAGCAAAGGGAAAGTATTCAGAGACTGGAATACTAACAAAGAAATACTTCATGTAATGAGGAAAGAAAATATGGAAGAGATCAAAGGTACAGGTGGTAGGAGTTCATTTTGGAAGAGTGGTAGTAGCTATTTACTTGATTTAGGAAAGAAGAGAAATAAAAGATACAGGCTGAGAAGTTGAGAGGTTTTAATTGTGTTCATCTCCTCAGTGAAGTGGGAGGCATAAGCCCTCAGAGAGGAGGGGCCTGGCCGAGGCCTGGGAAGGGCAGTCAAGTCTTACTCTATTACGGATGGAAAGGAAAGCCAAAATGTAGGAAGATTACTCAGTAGAGAGAATATAGCTGATGTTGTAGTTATTATACTTGTAAAGGTAAATTGAACATGTAAATGAGCCAAGGAGTGACTAGGACAGCAAAAGGAAGTATTTTTCATGTGAAAGTGAAAGTGAAGTTGCTCAGTTGTGTCCGACTCTTTGCGACCCTATGGACTATAGCCTACCAGGTTTCTCTGTCCATGGGATTTTCCAGGCAAGGATATTGGAGTGGGTTGCTATTTCCTTCTGCAGGAGATCTTCTCAACCCAGGGATCGAACCCGGGTCTCACACATTGTAGGCAGATGCTTTACTATCTGAGCCACCAGGGAAGTCACCATTTTTTTTTTTTTTTTAATGTGGTAAATTTTAAAAATGATGTGGAAGCTTCCATCTACAATAGCACTTGCAGATCACCAGCATCAAAATCAGCTGAGATAGTTGTTATGTTTGGACTTCATCACTTCACCCCAGATGTGCTGTGCTGTGCTTAGTTGCTCAGTCATATCTGACTGTTTGTGACTCCATGGACTGCAGCCCATCAGGCTCCTCTGTCCATGGGGATTCTCTAAGCAAGAATACTGGAGTGGCTGCCATGCCTTCTCCAGGGGATCTTCCCAACCCAGGGATCGAAACTAGCTCTTCTGCATTGCAGGCAGATTCTTTACTGACTGAGCAACCAGGGAAGCCGTTCCCTCCGATATATAGTGTCAAAATCTCTGAGTGTAGTACTGGGCATTTTTAAAAAGTCCTGCAGATGAGTCTCATATGCATTATGATTGAGAACAATTGACAATAATGTGTTAGATTATTGAGTCCATTATTCCAGTCAAAAGCATAATCATGTATTAAGGAAATATAACTAAAAACAAAATCTTCTCCCAACCCAGAAATCCTTTCCACTAACATAGCAGACATGAAAACACTCATTGAATTAGCATTAAACCAGGATATGATGTTCAATACAGGCAATTCACTGAAAGTTTGCAAAGGCAGAAAGGAGTTTCCCTCTTTTACATAGTCAAGCAGAGACAACAAATTATATGCATATTTTCAAAATAAGTAACAACTGTCCTAAAGTAAGAGGGCTTGGCAGCACCATTTGTCATGTATAGTTCATCCTAAATTTACCTGGTTATTGGGGTGATCATTCCTGCTAGTGTATTAGCTTTAACCAGAGAAAAAATAAAATTCTCACATCTTTATGAAAGGAGGTACTTTTGCAATTTGAAGCAAGGTTCCAACTGAAGTTAGGCTCCCAGCCTTCGCAGACTGTGATATAAGGGTACTACTTTCCTTGATGTTTATATTTCTAAGAGATAGTTCCCAAGTCCTTGAGAAAGAAGTCCCTCAGTCGTAAAGCTAATTTTCAAAAGAATTTATATACATTTCACGAAGATGAGAAAGTACTTATGTATTTTCTGATATAAATGATCTCTGTATTTTCAACAGGGAAAATTAAAATTTGTATTTGTTCTTACAGATTTTTGCACTTTTATTTCTGTTGGGCTTAGACAATTATCCAAACTTCCCAAACCTATGCATATACACACACATATTATTGCAATTTAAAATTTATATTAAAAAGTATCTAAAATTCAGATAAATTAGAAAGCCCAAGAGAGGCTTTAGTTATATGGATATTCTTTTCAAGAATTTTTGCAGCCCAGTTTTTAAACCCATTTGCGCAGATTGCTTGCAAAAGAAGATCAGAGTGAATAAATAAAGCCTGAAGGTTAATTGCTCACTTCCCTCTTGACTTGTGGCTTCTCTTCCACATCAAGATCACCCTTGATGTCATCAAGAGCTCCACAAGCTGCTCAGATACTAAGCAAAGGCCTAGAATGAGAATGAGTCTGGCAAAGGAAGGAGCTATCTAAATGCAAAGTAATGTTAATAATGATGAGAGTAATCATCTCACCCTATCTGACCTTTGCTGTTTCATGACATTAGAACTATTTTCTTTAATTTCCATGGCATTTATCCTTGAGTCAAGGGAACTATCATGGTTTAATTTCTTTTAAATTTAAAGGGACACCATTTAATTTTAAAGGTAGTTAACTCTTGGCTATCCAAACTAGTAGTAGGGAATAGACTCTTGCCCCACTGACATTATAATTATGCTCTTCCAAGAATAAAACTCAAACCATAGTTGACTTTTCAAGTACCAAGGAATTACTTGGCTGCCAAAGTGAAATATACAGGTAAGTCTTTTTGGCCTCTGCAATAATGTACACTAGTCTCTCTTTTAGAAGACGGTATATATAAGAGTCTGCTTGAGCTTCTAAGCCCCTAAAGAAGTCTTTAATGATAAAGGCACAATCAAGGAAAAGATTAGGTTTATGACACCAGAAACTTTGTGACCTGACATTATTTTATGATGAACTAATGAGTCACAGGAAACTGAATGTTAGTGTTATATAACTTGTCATTTTGTATTCTATTTGAAATAGCACCAAGAAGGAGTAAATACAATACATTACATAATTTTCTCTTTTATTTCTTAAAACAAACCTACAAAACTGTTTTTAATTTTCATTTTACAATACAGAGATTGAGGATTAGAATTTGTCTAGTACTGGGAAGCTAGCAATTGTCAGAGATATAAAACTAGAACTCTTTTCATCAAACCATGATGCTTAAAGTAATTTTGAACACTAAGTTTAAAAAATGTTATCTATAGAAAACCAAACAATCCAATTATAAGTGGGCAAACAAATGAATGGACATTTTTTTTTTTCAGAAAAGCTGTATAGATGGCCAAGAAGCACATGAAAAGATACTCAATATCACTAATCCTCAAGGAAATGCAAGTCAAAACCACAATGAGATATTATCTTACATTTTTCATAATCGGTATTATGAAAGAGACAATAGATAACAAATGCTGGTGAGAGTGTAGGAAAAACAAGAACACTTGGGCACTACTGATGGAAATGTAAATTGGTGTAGCCCCTACGGAAAACAGTTTTATAAAGATTCCTCAAGAAAGTAAAAACAGGACTACCATACAATCCAGCAATTCCATTTCTGTGCATATTATGTGAAGGAAATAAAATCATTGTGACAAAGAGACATCTGTACCCATATATTCACTGTAGCATTATTTACAAATAGCCAAGACATGGAAACAATTGAAATGGTTATCAATAGATGAATTGATGAAGAAGATGTGAGATACACACACACACACATATGTGCACAATTCAACTATAAAAAGGAGGGAAATTCTGCCATTTGTGATAACATGGATGGGCTGTAAAGGTTATTATATTAAGCAAAATGCAATACAGAGAAATACAAATCTACATGATCTCATTCATAGGTAGAATCCAAAAGGCAAAACCAAAGCTCATAGAAAATGAGAATAGATTTTTTGTTACCAGACTCAGCGGTGGGGACATAGGAAAATGAAAGAGAATGGTGAAAATGCACAGACTTCCCATTATAAGATAAGTAAATACTAGGGGTGTAATGTTCATTGGAAGGACTGAGGCTGAGGCTGAAACTCCAATACTTCGGCCCTCATGCAAAGAGTTGACTCATTGGAAAAGACTCTGATGCAGGGAGGGATTGGGTGCAGGAGGAAAAGGGGACAACTGAGGATGAGATGGCTGGATGGCATCACTGACTCGATGCACATGAGTTTGGGTGAACTCTGGGAGTTGGTGATGAACAGGGAGGCCTAAAGTGCTGTGATTCATGGGGTCGCAAAGAGTCAGACACGACTGAATGACTGAACTGAACTGAATGTTAAACATGAGATTATAGTTTACACTGTTGTATATTTAAAATATATTAAAAATTGCTAAGATAGTAAATCCTAAAATTTCTCATTACAAGGGGAAAAAAGCACTTTTTCCTTGTGTGTGTGTGTGTGTGTGTGTGTTTGGTATCTATATGAATGATGGCTCAACATTAAATTTATATTAAATTTATTTTTATAATCATTTCACAATAAATGTAAGTCAATTCATTATGCTGTAAACCTTAAACTTATATGGTGTTGTATGTCAGTTAGGAAACAAAGCTTACAGTGAATGGTGCTGGATTCTTGATTTCCAAAGAAGATTTAGCTTTGGGACCAGAGACCAGGCTTGATCACTCAAAAGCTTTTGTGTAGCATAGTTTTATTAAAGTATGAAGAGGGATAGAGAAAGCTTCTGACACAGACTTCAAAAGGGGGACAGAGAGTGTCCCCCACTCACTAGTCTTTGCAAGGGAGCTATATACTTATTTAATTGGTTATTCAGTTCAGTTCAGTCACTCAATCGTGTCCGACTCTTTTTGACCCCAAGAACCACAGCACACCAGGCCTCCCTGTTCATCACCAACTCGTGGAGTTCACCCAAACTCATGTCCATTGAGTCGGTGATGCCATCCAGCCATCTCATCCTCTGTCGTCCCCTTCTCCTCCTGCCCTCAATCTTTCCCAGCATTAGGATCTTTTCAAATGAGTCAGATCTTCACATCAGGTGGCCAAAGGATTGGAGTTTCAGCCTCAACATCAGTCCTTCCAATGAACACCCAGGACTGATCTCCTTTAGGATGGATCTCCTTGCAGTCCAAGGGACTCTCAAGAGTCTTCTCCAACACAGTTCAAAAGCATCAATTCTTCTGCTCTCAGATTTCTTTATAGTCCAACTCTCACATCCATACATGACTACTGGAAAAACCATAGCCTTGACTAGATGTACCTTTGTTGACAAAATAATGTCTCTGCTTTTTAATATGCTATCTAGGTTGGTCATAACTTTTCTCCCAAGGAGTAAGTGTCTTTTAATATCATGGCTGCAATCACCATCTGATGTGATTTTGGAGCCCTTCAAAAATAAAGTCTGACACTGTTTCCACTGTTTTCCCATCTATTTGCTATGAAGTGATGGGACCGGATGCCATGATCTTAGTTTTCTGAATGTTGAGCTTTAAGCCAACTTTTTCACTCTCCTCTTTCACTTTCATCAAGAGGCTGTTTAGTTCTTCTTCACTTTCTGCCCTAAGGGTGGTGTCATCTGCATATCTGAGGTTATTAATATTTCTCCCAGCAATCTTGATTCCAGCTTGTGCTTCCTCCAGCCCAGTGTTTCTCATGATATACTCTTCATATAAATTAAATAAGCAGGGTTAATTGGTTATTACAGTAAATCAAAAGAATGTCTCAATGCTGTATAGATCTCACTAGACCCACTCTCACCATTTACATTTTAAGATGACAGGTTTAGAACTAACAGTAGAAAGATTTTACCAGACCAACTCCCATAGAATACATTTTAGGATAACAGGATTAGTCAGAAGGTTTTCAAGAAGGAGAAACTGTCCTCAAGAAGGACACATTGTTGTTATATGATCCTTAGTACAGAGTTTAAACTGAGTTGTTTTGTTGTGTAATCATCTGTTCTGGGCATAAAGAAAAAACATTTTATGTGACTAAGACTAAGGAATGTAGAGAAAATAAATGTTTGTCCTTTTCTCCTCCTTGAGAATTCCAGATCCCTCTCTCTTCCTCTAGGACTCCGGACTTCTTATCAACCTGCCTAGGAATTGAATCAATCAATTGTATCTCAATAAATGTGAAATTTGCTCAATAACATCAGATATGCAGATGACACCACTGTTCTGACAGGAAGCGAATAAGAACTGAAGAGCCTCTTGATGAAAGTGAAGAGGAGAGTGAAAAAGTTTGCTTAACTCACCATTCAGAAAACTAAGATCATGGCATCTGGTCCCATCACTTCATGGCAAATAGTTGGGGAAACAATGGAAACAGTGACATCCTTTATTTTTTGGGGCTCCAAAATCACTCCAGATGATGATTACAGCCATGAAATTCAAAGACGCTTGCTCCTTGGAAGAAAAGTTACGACCAACCTAAATAGCATATTAAAAATCAGAGACATTACTTTGTCAACAAAGGTCCATTTAGTCAAAGCTATGGTTTTTCCTGTAGTCATGTATGGATGTGAGAGTTGGACTATAAGGAAAGCTGAGCACTGAAGAATTGATGCTTTCTAACTGTGGTGTTGGAGAAGACTCTTGAGAGTCCCTTGGACTGCAAGGAGATCCAACCAGTCCATCATAAAGTAAATCAGTCCTGAATATTCATTGGAAAGCCTGATGCTGAAGCTGAAACTCCAATACTTTGGCAGTTTGTATCTCCTGATACAAAGAGCTGACTCATTTGAAAAGACCCTGATGGTGGGAAAGATTGAAGGCAGGAAAAGAAGGGGACGACAGAGGATGAGAATGTTGGATGGCATCACTGACTCAATGGACATGAGTTTCAGTAAACTCCGGGAGTTGATGATGGACAGGGAGGCCTGGTGTGCTGCAATCCACGGGGTCACAAAGAGTCAGACATGACTGAGTGACTGAACTGAACTGAACTGAAATGTAAAAACAGCATGCAAATGGAGAATCACAATAGAAATTGCCATATTAAAGAATTTGAAAAATCCTGTGGTAGAAAAATTTATTTAGCTTTTATCCAGAAGCATCTTTACTAAGGAAATCTTTCTTTTCCCTAGTTCAGTTCAGTTCAGTCGCCCTACGTGTCCGACTCTTTGCGACCCCACGAATCGCAGCACTCCAGGCCTCCCTGTCCATCACCAATTCCCGGAGTTCACTGAGACTCACGTCCATCGAGTCAGTGATGCCATCCAGCCATCTCATCCTCTGTCGTTCCCTTCTCCTCCTGCCCACAATCCCTCCCAGCATCAGAGTCTTTTCCAATGAGTCAACTCTTCTCATGAGGTGGCCAAAGTACTGGAGTTTCAGCTTTAGCATCATTCCTTCCAAAGAAATCCCAGGGTTGATCTCCTTCAGAATGGACTGGTTGGATCTCCTTGCAGTCCAAGGGACTCTCAAGAGTCTTCTCCAGCTCCACAGTTCAAAAGCATCAATTCTTTGGTGCTCAGCTTTCTTCACAGTCCAACTCTCACATCCATACATGACCACTGGAAAAACCATAGCCTTGACTAGACGGACCTTTCTTGGCAAAGTAATGTCTCTGCTTTTCAATATGCTATCTAGGTTGATCATAACTTTCCTTCCAAGGAGTAAGCGTCTTTTAATTTCATGGCTGCACTCACCATCTGCAGTGATTTTGGAGCCCCCAAAAATAAAGTCTGACACTGTTTCCACTGTTTCTTCATCTATTTCCCATGAAGTGGTGGGACCGGATGCCATGATCTTCGGTTTCTGAATGTTGAGTTTTAAGCCAACATTTTCACTCTCCTCTTTCACCTTCATCAAAAGGCTTTTTAGTTCCTCTTCACTTTCTGCCATATGGTGGTGTCATCTGCATATCTGAGGTCATTGATATTTCTCCTGGCAATCTTGATTCCAGCTTGTGTTTCTTCCAGTCCCATGTTTCTCATGATGTACTCTTCATATAAGTTAAATAAGCAGGGTGACAATATACAGCTTTGATGTACTCCTTTTCCTATTTGGAACCAGTCTGTTGTTCCATGTCCAGTTCTAACTGTTGCTTCCTGACCTGCATACAAATTTCTCAAGAGGCAGGTCAGGTGGTCTGGTATTCCCATCTCTTTCAGAATTTTCCACAGTTAATGTGATCCACACAGTCAAAGGCCTTGACATAGTCAATAAAGAAGAAATAGATGTTTTTGTGCAAGTCTCTTGCTTTTTCCATGATCCAGTGGATGTTGGCAATTTGATCTCTGGTTCCTCTGCCTTTTCTAAAACCAGCTTGAACATCAGGAAGTTCACAGTTCACGTATTGCTGAAGCCTGGCTTGGAGAATTTTGAGCATTACTTTACCAGCGTGTGAGATAAGTGCAATTGTGTGGTAGTTTGAGCATTCTTTGGCATTGCCTTTCTTTGGGATTGGAATGAAATCTGACCTTTTCCAGTCCTGTGGCCACTGCTGAGTTTTCCAAATTTGCTGGCATATTGAATGCAGCACTTTCACAGCATCATCTTTCAGGATTTGAAATAGCTCAACTGGAATTCCATCACCTCCACTAGCTTTGTTCATAGTGATGCTTTCTAAGGCCTACTTGACTTCACATTCCAGGATGTCTGGCTCTAGGTCAGTGATCATACCATTGTGATTATCTGGGTCATGAAGATCTTTTTTGTACAGTTCTTCTGTATATTCTTGCCACCTCTTCTTAATATCTTCTGCTTCTGTTAGGTCCATATCATTTCTGTCCTTTATTGAGCCCATCTTTGCATGAAATGTTCCCTTGCTATCTCTAATTTTCTTGAAGAGATCTCTAGTTTTTCCCATTCTGTTGTTTTCCTCTATTTCTTTGCATTGATCACTGAGGAAGGCTTTCTTATCTCTTCTTGCTATTCTTTGGAACTCTGCATTCAGATGCTTATATCTTTCCTTTTCTGCTTTGCTTTTCGCTTCTCTTCTTTTCACAGTTATTTGTAAGGCCTCCCCAGACAGCCATTTTGCTTTTTTGCATTTCTTTTCCATGGGGATGGTCTTGATCCCTGTCTCGTGTACAATGTCATGAACCTCCATCCATAGTTCATCAGGCACTCTGTCTATCAGATTTAGTCCCTTAAATCTATTTCTCACATCCACTGTATAATCATAAGGGATTTGATTTAGTTCATATATTAATGGTCTAGTGGTTTTCCCTACTTTCTTCAATTTAAGTCTGAATTTGGCAATAAGGAGTTCATGATCTGAGCCACAGTCAGCTCCTGGTCTTGTTTTTGCTGACTGTATAGAGCTTCGCCATCTTTGGCTGCAAAGAATATAATCAATCTGATTTCAGTGTTGACCATCTGGTGATGTCCATGTGTAGAGTCTTCTCTTGTATTGTTCGAAGAGGGTGTTTGCTATGACCAGTGCATTTTCTTGGCAAAACTCTATTTGTCTTTGCCCTGCTTCATTCCGTATTCCAAGGCCAAATTTGCCTGTTATTCCAGGTGTTTCTTGACTTCCTACTTTTGCATTCCAGTCCCCTATAATGAAAAGGACATCTTTTTTGGGTGTTAGTTCTAAAAGGTCTTGTAGGTCTTCATAGAACCGTTGAACTTCAGCTTCTTCAGCGTTACTGGTTGAGGCATCGACTTGGATTACTGTGATATTGAATGGTTTGCCTTGGAAACGAACAGAGATCATTCTGTCATTTTTGAGATTGCATCCAAGTACTGCATTTCGAACTGTTTTGTTGACCATGATGGCTACTCCATTTCTTCTGAGGGATTCCTGTTATTTGAATGAGTACCAGTATTTCACAGGAAATACAATAGTTAATCAGCTTATTTCATTGATAGACTTCTTGGGTGAGTCAATCAAAATGAGCTGTCCTATTTTGTGTTAGACTTTGCTTGCCCATTACACTGTTCTGTGCCCAAAGCCAGGGTGGAAAATGGGATAATTATTCCAGGGAATATGCTCTGGCCCTCTGTGCAGATAAGAAAGGCCAGCACTCCTTCTTTCCTACACAGCAGTAGTGTTTTGGCCCCAAGCTGTGAAGAGGATGCCTGCTTTCACTTTGCATCTGTGACTGCAATTACTGTACCTGATGAGGCAGAAGAACTGATCCAGACAGCGATTGCTGATCACATCCTGATTAATCTTCAGTGATAAAGTGCACTGTTGAGAAGAGGAATTCCTCAGCAAGTGCAATGACTGAATGATTCAGAGTCCCTCCTTTTCTTTATTTTAATAATGAAGTTCTTTACTGCATGGAATTTTTTATTTCTTCTACTTGTGTGAGTAAAACCTATATTCCTTCTTCTGCTTGAAAAAGTCTGAACTCTTCTAATTCTAAAGAATGTGAAGCAGCAAGTGCAAATAGAAGTCTGCAGTTTGTCTGAGATTGTATATTCATTTCTTACAATTCTGCAAACCACAGCTTTCATTCACTAATGAAAGACAGATGTGGAAAATTGAGGTGGCCAGGTACCTGTTCAATACAGAGAGGAAACCTGAATTCCTAATCCACTTTAAATTCTTCATCAACTGTTGATATTTGGGGTAGATAAAATATCAGTATCCCTTTAAACTTCTTGCATTTTTAGCTCCAAAACCTCAATATTGTATAAAAACTCAGGAGGAGTAGTTTTCAAAAATGAGTTAAAACAACACAAATAGCATCTGTTTTCTAAGCAATTTTTTTAAAGTTTATGTAGTGTCAAATATCACTACTCTCATTTTATAGAGATAGAGATGGAAATAATATATAAATTGCTTTTATAATCTGCTAAGATTATACAGTTTTCGAATATCTATTGGAGTACAAGAAATAAATAGAGTTGACCCTCTGTATCCACAGGTCCCATTCTGTGGATTCAACCAAACTTGGGTTGAAAATATTGAGGAAAAAAAAAAATTCCATGAAGTTCCAAAAGTAAAACTTGAATTTGCTGTATGCCAATAAATATTTACAAAGAATTTACATAGCATTTACAATGATTTACATAAATTTTACATTGTATTACAAATAATCTAAAAATGATTTAAAGTATACAGGAGGATGTGCATGTAGGCTATTTGCAAATACTATGCATGCCATTTTAATTAAGGGATTTGAGCATCTGTGGATTTTTTTTTTAAATTTTGGTATCCAAGGATGATTCTAGAGTCAACCCCACATGGGTATTGAGGGATGACTGTCCTGTATTTCCAGGTGAGATTTCTATGGTACTACAAGGCAGCATGGGGCTTCCAGGTGGTAATGAATGGTAATGAATCTGCCTGCCAATGCAGGAGACCTGAATTCGATCCCTGGGTTGGGAAGATTGCCTGGAGGCGGAAACAGCAACCCATTCAAGTCTTCTTGCCTGGGAAATCCCATTGCCAGAGGAGCCTGGCTGGGTATAGTCCATGGGATTGCACAGAGTCAGACAGAACTAGTGACTGGGCACGAACTCACAAAGTGCACTCTTCAGCATACAGAAAAGGCTTTTCCTATTGTATCGAATAGGTTCTGGTTCCTATGATCAATTTTAAACTAATGCCACCTTAAAGCCCATTGATACAGGGACAATCACATTCACAGAAATACCTGCCTCAGAAGTGCACAGAGCCCTTGTCTGCTCACAATAGATTCACCCAGCCTCACCCATGTCTCTTTAATTGTTTCAAACAGTGTTCAGGGCATAGTTGCCATTTGAAGTGAATGTCCTGCTCTTCTGGTTACTAAACTGCTATGGAAAAAATAAATAAATAAAAAATAAACTGCTATGGATTGTGGAATGGGGTTGAGTAATGTAGGAGAAAAAGGTTCTATTTCTAATTTTACTTCACACATGGCCACCCGAGCACTAAAGTAGACCTATTTGGGCTCAATCTCACAAAGCCTTTCACAAGTGCTCTTGCACTGCATTTCAAACTAGTAAGTTCCTCAGAAAGAAAGTGAATGAGACACACACCCATCCTCTTCATTATTCATTTCTCTCTCTTTCATGTTCCTTTTCCATTTAAATCTCTCCCACTTATAAGCATATAAATCTTACAATTTAGTGGGAGTGCTTAATCCCACCAGATGGAACCCATCTAAGGATTTGCTTCTGCCTAATCAAAATGTATTGTGTAGGGGAGAAAAAATAATTTCCCTTTACCCTTCTAGGTCCTTAGCTGAGGGTCCCTGTAATTAAAGAGAGATTAACAGGAGAAAAACAAACAGAAGTTTCATAACATGTTAACCTTTTCAGGCTCCAAAATCACTGTGGACGGTGACTGCATCCATGAAATCAGAAAATGATTGCTTCTTGTCAGGAAAGGGATGACAAACCTAGGCACTGTGTTGAAAAGCAGAGACATTACTCTGCTTTCAAAGGTCTGTATAGACAAAGCTAGGGTCTTCCCAGTGGTCACGTATGGTTGGGAGAGTTGGACCATAAAGAAGGCAGAACACCAAAGAATTGATGTCTCTGAACTGTGCTGCTGGAGAAGACTCCTCAAAGTCCCTTGGACAGCAAGGAGATCAAACCAGTCAATCTTAAGGAAGATCAACCCTCAATGTTCCCTGGAAGGACTGATGCTAAAGCTCCAGTATTTTGTTCATTTGATGTAAACAGCCAACTCATTGGAAAAGTCCCTGATGCTGGGAAAGATCGAGGGCAGGAGAAGAGGGCATCAGAGAACAAGATGGCTGGATGGAGTCACTGATGCAATAAACATGAACTTGGGCAAACTCCAGAAGATGGTGAGGGTCAGGGGAGGCCTGGTGTGCTGCAGTCCATGAGGTCTCAAAGAGTTGGATACGACTGGGCAAATGAACAACAAAACCTCCTATATTCATGGGTGATACTTAAAAAAACTGAGTAACTCCCTGAAATGGCCCAAGTCACCTCTTTAAATACTGTCTCCAGTTAAAGATAAAAGAGATGTTGGGGAAGCTGGCTATGGGAGGTTATCAAGCAAAGCATAGCAAACAAGAGTATTGTTGTTATGCAGATTTAGGTCAGTAGCCTCCATTTTTAAGAGTTTCTGAAGATCTAGTTGTTCTACTCTTTCTTCCTGGTAGGGAGAGGGAGACACACAAATGGAGAGTTCCCTTATAAATGTAAATGTCTCTTTGAGAAGTGTAACTTCCACTTGTTTTCAGGGATTCTCTTATGTATGCTGTTTCAAAAACCTAATCAACTTAAGATAGTCCTTCTGCCCAGGAGGCATATTTTGAGGTGGCAAATTCTCCCCTTCACTTACAACACTGGCATCACATGGGAACTTGTGAGAAATGCAAAAATGAGGCCTCATCCTAGATCTACTGAATCAGAATCTGCATTTTAATAAGATTCTCTGTAATGCATATTCATAAATGCTGATTGGGGCATGGTACTCATGATATCTTGCCAGATTTGTGTTGTTACATAACCACAGTATTTATGCTAACCCCAACTGGGTGCCACATACTTGCTCACTGTTAATGACATGAGGGATTAGCAAATCTATTGCTATTAAGGGGGAGTGATTTGTAAGATGAATTATTAATAATAAAGCAAGATAATTGCTAGACTAATAATACACTTAAAAAGGCTAAATACCTAAACAAATAGCAAAAATTCATTAATTTCATATTATTTACCATATTGAATTAGAAAATATCTGATGTAGAGAAATTTGATGTTCATTTAAAATTCTGGATCTCAAGCAATTGGCAGAGAAAGGATAGGATATATGAGTTCTGGATGAACAGTCAAGATGAGCCCGTATCATTGTGTACATATTTTCTTTGTGAATCTTGAAAGTTGATATTAAAAAGTTAGACACTGTGAATGCAGTTTGTCAAAGAGTTTAATTAAACATATATTTTTTTAAATTTAATTTTATTTTTAAACTTTACATAACTGTATTAGTTTTGCCAAATATCAAAATGAATCTGCCACAGGTATACATGTGTTCCCCATCCTGAACCCTCCTCCCTCCTCCCTCCCCATTCCATCCCTCTGGGTTGTCCCAGTGCACCAGCCCCAAGCATCCAGTATCGTGCATCGAACCTGGACTGGCAACTCGTTTCATACATGATATTTTACATGTTTCAATGCCATTCTCCCAAATCTTCCCACCCTCTCCCTCTCTCACAGAGTCCATAAGACTGTTCTATACATCAGTGTCTCTTTTGCTGTCTCGTACACAGGGTTATTGTTACCATCTTTCTAAATTCCATATATATGCGTTAGTATACTGTATTGGTGTTTTTCTTTCTGGCTTACTTCACTCTGTATAATAGGCTCCAGTTTCATCCACCTCATTAGAACTGATTCAAATGTATTCTTTTTAATGGCTGAATAATACTCCATTGTGTATATGTACAACAGCTTTCTTATCCATTCATCTGCTGATGGACATCTAGGTTGCTTCCATGTCCTGGCTATTATAAACAGTGCTGCATATTTTAATAGACACTTCCTGAGTATTTGTCGGAGAAGGCGATGGCACCGCACTCCAGTACTCCTGCCTGGAAAATCCTATGGACGGAGGAGCCTGGTGGGCTGCAGTCCATGGGTTTGTTAAGAGTCGGACAGGACTGATAGACTTCACTTTCACTTTTCACTTTCATGCATTGGAGAAGGAAATGGCAACCCACTCCAGTGTTCTTGCCTGGAGAATCCCAGGGACGGGGGAGCTTGGTGGGCTGCCGTCTATGGGATCGCACAGAGTTGGACATGACTGACGTGACTTAGCAGCAGAGTATTTGTTGGGCACTCTGACAAAACCCACAGCATTTAATGATTTCATAATCTAGTGGAGAAGCAAATATCCACTCTCAGGAATAATGTATGAAGCTTTGTAGACCCATAGGGTAATGTGGAATAGGGCAGAAGAGAATGATTACATATCATTGGAAAAGTGAAGTCTTATAAAAGGACACCTTAGAAATTACTTTTCTGTTCTCAGCCCACTTCTCTTACCTGACTGCTATCAATGAATATTTCATCTATTATTGATATACTGAGTATTGATGATTATCAAGTTTATAATTCTTACTCTTTACTATCCACTAAATATTAGAGGGAGGCCTTGTGTGCTGCAGTCCATGGGGTTGCAAAGACTCGAACACAACTGAGCGATTGAACTGAGCTGAACTGAACTCATATAAATTATGAAGCAATAGATTGCTCTAAGGATTACAAAGTAGTGGTCCTTCTTCTCAAAGACATCACAGTCCATAATGGGAGATAAGTATGGTGCACATTTACAGAACAATTGGGCAGATAATGGAGTGGGATAGAAAGAGAGCCTCGCCCATACTAGCTGATAAGGAAGTTTCCTGGAGAAGATGGCACTGAGCTAAATTTTGAAGTATCAGTAGGAGGTAACAACATAAAGGAGTGGAAAACAGCACAAAGGGGACAGCATGAATCAGGACACAAATGTGAAGTAAACATGCTCAGGCTGGTTAGGAGCTGGATGATTCCATTTTCCTTTGACTTTAAAAAGCAAAGAAGTAAATGGTGGGGAATGAGATCAAGTAGCAAGCACACAGGCAAGACCACAGGAAACCTTCCCATGCAAAATAATCTCTGTAAGGTAGCAAAATATCTACTTAAATATGAAATCAAATTGTCAACTACTAGAGCATGCACTGAGAACTCTATTTATGCCTAGGGAAATAGAGAGTGAGTATCACTGCCTTATTTGGCATACCATAAATGTATGGAAGTGAATAGATAGCATTAAATATGTCACAAGAGAGATATAATTCCCTTAATTTAAACCAACTGAAGATTTTATCTTCTTCACCTTTGTTCGAGAGGAATTAATTGATGCCTATGCTAGCTTAACAAGAGCAATGATTGCTTTGTCCAGACTTTGTGCTCTCTTTTCTTTTCTGTTTTATAACTGGAGACTAACCGGTGGAATGGAACTGAATTTGCTACAAGCTGATCCCACTTGGAGAAATGATAACAAACTAAAGATTTTACATTTTAAGAAAGGGACCTGTTCAAATCCATCCTAATCTAGCTTTCTGAAGACTTGTCACTCTCCAGAGAAACACATTCTTCCCTGGTTGTATATAGTAAAGACATCTATTCAGCACACCTTTTCCATTTGTGAGGCTTTGAGGGAAGAAAAAAATGCTACTTCATGTTGCCAAAGGGCACTTCTGTCAAAAGTAGAGACATTTTTTTCCATTGTTAACAGTTGCTCTCAACAACAAATTTTTTTAGCCTTTTTATTGTCCAATCCCTGGCCAGAATTGCAACAATCCTTTGAACAATCAGTTCAATTCAGTTGCTCAGTCATGTCTGACTCTTTGCAACAGCATGGACTGCAGCATGCCTCCCTGTCCGTCATCAACTACCGGAGTTTATTCAAACTCATGTCCGTTGAGTCGGTGATGCCATCCAACCATCTCATCCTCTGTCATCCCCTTCTCCTCCTGCCTTCAATCTTTCCCAGCATCAGGGTCTTTTCAAATGAGTCAGCTCTTCATATCAGGTGGCCAAAGTATTGGAGTTTCAGCTTCAACATCAGTCCTTCCAATGAATATTCAGGACTGATCTTCTTTAGGATGGACTGGTTGGATCTCCTTGCTGTCCAAGGGACTCTCAAGAGTCTTCTCCAACACCACAGTTCAAAAGCATCAATTCTTCAGCACTCAGCTTTCTTTGGAGTCCGACTCTCACATCCATACATGACTACTGGAAAAACAATAACTTTGACTAGATGGACCTTTGTTGGCAAAGTAATGTCTCTGCTTTTTAATATGCTGTCTAGGTTGATCATAACTTTTCTTCCAAGGAGCCAGCATCTTTTAATTTCATGGCTGCAGTCACCATCTGCAGTGATTTTGGAGCCCCCCAAAATAAGGTCTGTCACTGTTTCCATTGCTTCCCCAACTATTTGCCGTGAAGTGATGGGACCAGATGCCATGATCTTAGTTTTCTGAATGTTGAGTTTTAAGCCAACTTTTTCACTCTCCTCTTTCAATTTCATCAAGAGGCTCTTTAGTTCTTTACTTTCTGGCATAAGGGTGTTGTCATCTGCATGTCTGAGGTTATTGATATTTCTCATGGCAATCTTGATTCTAACTTGTGCTTCATTCAGCCCAGCATTTCTCATGACGTACTATGCATATAAGTTAAATAAGGAGAGTGACAATATACAGCTTTTACATTCTCCTTTCCCAATTTGGAACTAGTCTGTTGTTCCATGTCCAGTTTTAACTGTTCCTTCCTGACCTGCATACAGATTTCTCAGGAGGCAGGTCAGGTGGTCTGGTATTCCCATCACTTTAAGAATTTTCCACAGTTTGTTGTGATCCACACAATCAAAGTCTTTGGCATAGTCAATAAAGCAGAAGTAAATGTTTTTCTGGAACTCTCTGGCTTTTTCGATGATCCAACAGATATTGGCAATTTACTCACTGGAGTACAAAGTTGAATATCTTAGTTTCCTGCTCTCTGGGACTTTCAATTTATTGAGAAAACAATTATGCAAATGTGTATGTGATTCAAAGTTAATATGATAGTATAGGAATAGAGTAGCATACTTTAGGTTTGGGATCATGAATGTGTTTGGGAAAGAGACAATGAAACTCGAGACCTGAGGGGTGAGTAGGAGTTTCTCAGATAAGGACTGGGGATAAGAGAAGCATCTATGGAGGTGAAGAAGACCATTTAAAGGTCTTATGTAAGCTTTGTTAGGCTTTTTAAAGTGGTCACAGTATTTTATTGAGGACAAACATATAAAATAACATATACCAATTTTAAGGGTGTGGCTTAAAATTTCACCATATGTTTACACTCATTATCAACACTCAGATTAAGATAGAGAACAATTTTATCACCCTCCAAATTTTCTTTATTTCCCCTATTCTAGCTTCCCTTATGGCTCAGATGGTAAAGAATCTGCCTGCAATGTGGGAGACCTGGGTTCAATCCCTAGGTTGGGAAGATCCCCTGAGGAGGGCATGACAACCCATTCCAGTATTCTTGCCTGGAGAATTCCCACAGACAGAGGAGCCAGGAGGGCTACAGTCCATGGGGTCACAAAGAGTTGGACATGACAGAGAAACTTTCACTTTCATTTAAGGAATTCCCTGGTGGCTCAGATGGTAAAGCTTCTGTCTAGAATGCAGGAGACCCAGGTTCAATCTCTGGGTTGGGAAGATCCCCTGGAGAAGGAAATGGCAATCCACTCCAGTACTATTGCCTGGAAAATCCCATGGACAGGGGAGCCTGGTAGGCTACAGTCCATGGGGTCGCAAAGAGTCAGACACAACTGAGCGACTTCACTTTCACTTTCCTCTATTCTAGACAGTTTCCCCCCGGAGGTAGCCACTATTCTGGCTTCTGTCACTTAGATACATTTAAAGAACTGAAAAAAGTTCAATGAAATGGTTGTAGAGACCAAGGGGGATAATAGAGAGGAGATGAGAATGCAGAGGTAGGTAGGTGGTGGGCCACAGAGAATCTTGAGGAACTGGTTCAAGATTTTAACTTTTGGCTGGAATGAATGAAATGAATAGCTGTTGAAAATCTGCCCAAAGAAATAAAATGATTAGATTCACATTTAACAGTTATACTAAACAGAGGGCATTAAGAGCAGAATTAAAGGAACCAGTTAGGAAGTTAATGTAATATTCTAAGAGAAAAGATAATGGTTACATGTGCAAAGGAACAGCATGAAGATGGAGAAAAATCAACAGATTTAAGAGGTAATTTGAAGTTTAAATGTTTGAAACACTTAAACATTTGTTAAAAAGAACTCATTATTTTAATAAGAGCATCATTTAAAAATTATAGTTGCATTTGAACAGCCACTGTCATTGAAAGCTAATAGATATATTCTCTGAATTTTAAATGGTATTTATTATATTCTATCTTGGCACAGTATAACTTCACAATGAATTCATTTTATTTTCTACCTGTAAAGGGAATGTTGCTTGGAGTTTTCCATACGAACTAGTCTAATATTTGCCCTTTGGCCATAAAAAAGATTTTCCGTCTTTCTTTCACTATGAAAAATTTTTAAATTTTTTGTATTGAGTTTAAAATCATAATCAAACATAGAAATTTCCATTTTGATTTATTCATGTCCTCAAAATATGACTCATTTTACTAACGAAAACCAGTATGGAGAATAAACACTCCAAAGAAACATGCCATTGAACATTTTTGCCCTGAGGTTAGAACTGATATATTTAAGAAAATTTACTTTATGCTAAAAAATCATGAATGAGATTTACATATTACTTATATCATTAGCCAAAAATATTTTATTTTGCTTGTTTTACTTTTTTGGAACAATTAAGGTGATTTCTCCAAATAACCTAATCCAATTTTTTTTTTTTTTTTCACCTTTTGAAAACCAGTTGTATGTTTCAGATTTTTATCCCAGTGGTAATAGCAAGAGTGGTAAAGAGTGATAAGGTTACTGTATTAATTTCCTAAATCTGCTGTAACAAAGTGCCACAAGAGAGTGACTTGAAACAACAGAAATTTATCGTTTTGCAATTCCAGAGGCCAAAAGTTCAAAATCAAGGTTTAGTAGGGCTAAGCTCCCTCAGACTCTGAACAGAATTCTTCCTGGCATCTTCCTGGTGGTTTGCTGGTGGTCTTTGCTGTTCCTTGGGCTTTTAGGTGCATCACTGTAATTCTTTGTCTTCACATGGCATTTTTCCTGTGCCTCTGTCTCTTCAAATGATAACACCAATCATATTGAATTAGAAACCCATCCTATCCAGTATGAACTCATCTAAACTAATTACAACTTCAATAACCCTATTTCCACATAAGGTCACATTTTGAGGTACTGGGGGTTAAGAGTCAATGTATCTTTTTCTTCTTTTTCTTGAAGGGAGGGAAGTAATTCAACCTGTAACTGTTACCAAATCCAATAAAATCAGAGCTTCTGCCACTGTGAAATTACCTAGCAGCAATTGAATTCGCCATTTTTTACATATATTTTCTTCATTACATGTAGAAAAATAACTAAATAGATATATGAAAATGTTGTGTGTGTATGTGTGTGTGTGTGTAGGCATGCCTGCTCACCTCTATAGACCTGGAATGGATCCCATCACTGATAACTCATGGAATCATGAAAACTGCAAATTTGTCTTACGTTTTAATCCTGAGTTCATTGCTTTTATTCAGTCATAGTCACTGGAAAATTTTTTTTAGGGTTGACTACCAACCTAAATAGCATATTCAAAAGCAGAGACATTACTTTGCCAACAAAGTTCGTCTAGTCAAGGCTATGGTTTTTCCAGTGGTCATGTATGGATGTGAGAGTTGGACTCCAAAGAAAGCTGAGCGCCGAAGAATTGATGCTTTTGAACTGTGGTGTTGGAGAAGACTCTTGAGAGTCCCTTGGACTGCAAGGAGATCCAACCGGTCCATTCTAAAGATCAGCCCTGGGTGTTCTTTGGAAGGACTGATGCTAAAGCTGAAACTCCAATACTTTGGCCATCTCATGCGAAGAGTTGACTCATTGGAAAAGACCCTGATGTTAGGAGGGATTGTGGGCAGGAGGAGAAGGGGACGACAGAGGATGAGATGGCTGGATGGCATCACTGACTCGATGGACATGAGTCTGAGTGAACTCCGGGAGTTGGTGATGGACAGGAAGGCCTGGTGTGCTGCGATTCATGGGGTTGCAAAGAGTCGGACACGACTGAGCAACTGAACTGAACTGAACTGATGCAATTCTGAATGAAATATCAACAGATTAGTTTTCATTTTCTTCCTCTCTAGCATAGCTTAGTAAAATACAACAATCTGGATGGATGGCTTCTGTTTCTATATCCTGGATAAGATAGGTTACCAAACACCAAGGTGCTCAAAAATTTGGCTTAGGATAGATTTCTTCCTTATACTTGGGAAAATGCATCGTTTGTAATGAGTCTCGCTACTCTAGACATGTGTTCTAAATAGTTCAGTTACTTTCTTCGGAATTTCCTTGAGACCTAATTTTTTCCACTCAATTCTCCAACAATCATTTTACACCACTTGACCAACATTTAATGCACATCCACTGTATACCAAGCACAAGGAAACAGAGATGAAATATAATATCTACACTCGAAGATCTCTCCGGAAATAGCAAAGTCAACAACTGCTTTTACTGGGTATTTATCTTAATACTTTCACAGTGGATTATGGTGTGTTCAAGTATACAAGCCAGTTAAACAGACAGAGGGGATGAAAATAACTCAGAGGATGTTAAAGTTATTCTTGGACCCTGTGCTATGCTTTTGTGACTTGTTTGTTTTTTATGTTTTTTATTTCAGCTGAAAGAGACATCAATGTCTACTGTGGGGTCCAGGCCATTACAATGAAGATTAATTTTTGCACAGTTCTTTTCTCTGGTTATTCTGAAGCAGACCTGGCACTAAACGGAAGGCATGGGGATTCCCACTGCAGGGGGTTCATCAATAACAACACCTTTCCTGCTGTGGTCATTTTCATCATCAATCTCAGCACCTTGGAGGGCTGTGGAAACAGTTTAGTGGTAAGATTAGAGTGAAACTATGTGTTAAGTTTGGGGCTTATAACTAAAAAAACCAAAACAAAACTCCCCATATCATGAAATAGTCAAAAACCCAATCTATCTTTTAAGAACAAAACCCCAATAAAACTGAACAAACCACTTTCCTTTGCCTGTTTGAGGCTTCTGATCCCAAACGTATGATTTCATTTTCCAATAGTGGTTCTGTTTATTGTAGCTGGTGGTTGAGGGGCCTGAGATTAACTGTGCTACTCTAACCAACATTATTTTGTATGAGAGACATTGAGGAGTATTTCTCTACAGTTTTTCATTAGCTGTGTTCCTCATGCTTTTTATGGAAGTATCTTTTATATTCCAGTGAGTTTGGCAATGAATCACTTGGCCTATTATTTCTTAGTGACCTCGTTCAGGAAGAAAGATGGAATATCGAATGAGAAACTTAGAATGTTCTAGGTATCGTGTTTACCATTGAATGAGCCACAACACTGTTTTGTAAAAGAGGGCTGTTAGCATTTCCAGCATGAGTTTCTTCATACTGTGGATCTATCCTTTGAATTAAAAAATGCTTATCATATGAAATCTTACCTATGAAATCCCTGAAACATACTCCATCCAGTCACTGTGAAAATTAAAATACCACTTCAGATATTTCTACCTTGAATGAGAACCACTTATCTACACTATTCATTTACTTATTCATGTATTGAATACCAAAAATAGAATTATAACAGGCATTCACTCTCCTGGGAATTAAAAATTAATTGAAGTAAAAGATAATTGTGATTTGGTGGGGGTGTTAGGCTAAAATTTATTTAAAACAGTTTTTCCTTTTGCTTGTTTAAATATAGTTTTATTGGTTAATCCTAGCAAAGACAAAAAAGATTCATTGAACATGTCCACTTAGGCCAGTAAAGAAGGAGAGCTTGGCTTTTCCTCTTGATAAGTTATTGTTTGGAACTAAGGGGGAAAGCTTGATTATTCTAAGGGCAGGGCTTTTAAGACTTGATGGGAGATAGGAGACAGGAAAAAGGGATTTCTTTGAATCTCCTTTATCTTTTCTCAGAGGGCAGTTAGAATATTGTGCCCATGACAGTTTCCAAATATACAGTTTGAGTATTGTTGACTCTTTTTATTAAAAACGTTTATTCATCTCTCTTGGTTGTGTGCAGAGAGGTTATGAAGTGGGCCTAAGGGAGAGTGAGGGGAAGTGAGGCAGGTTGATTATTATACATCCAAGTTTTCTTGTGGAGGGAGGGAGGGAGGGGGAAAGGAGGGGATAGAGGGAAGTAGGGAGGAAGGGAGGGAGCTCAAGTGGAGAGAAGCAGCACAGCTCCTCCTCTCAAGGACTCTGCTTCAGGGAGCTTCCTATTCTCCATTTCAGTCTTATCCTGCTCCCTGTTGCCAAAAAAAGAAAACAATTCCAGAGAAATGCCAGGCAAAGCACCCACATTTGTGTGTGCATGTGTGTGTGTGTGTGTGTGTGTGTGTATGTATCATTTCTTTGTGTGTGTTTTTTTTAACTGAATGAGTCTGGTATGTAATGTACATGTATGTGTGAACACACATATTATTTTTTCATAGATAGAATTTGCATGTTTAACTAGCCAGTCAGGCAGGCAATGTGTAGAGAGGAAGATTTACTTAGTTTATATTTTTGTCTTAGATATCACCAGCTTTGGTATCTGCTCCAAGGACAGTTCTGTATGGGAAAAATTAAGTAGACTACTAAATCATATGGATTAGAATCAAAATGTTTTTTCATAAGGGTTCTGGTTCTCTTCATGAATCAGTTAGATAATTGCTTCAGCTTTGCCCATGTGCTCTTAGGTCCATGTATAAAGAGTATTCTCTTGTTGAAAATTAAATGTTACAGGTCTCCATAATAGCTGCTAGAATATTAATTGATCATCATATTGTATATGACATGGGGGGAGAAGTTCAAAGGTATTATGACAACCAAGAACATTATTGATGTCAGAATTGTTAGTTCTCCATGAGCGCAGGGGAGGCTACCCTTCCCAGCCGCTTTGCAGTTAGTGAGGGCTTTGTAACTGGTTTAGTCCTGTAGACTCTTATTGGACTTGACATGTACACAGCAAAAAGCCTCTACATGACCTACTAGCTCTGGTGTTCTCTGTCTTAGCAGTACTAGAAGCCACATGCTGAGATGGCAGTGCTACAGGGAAATAGACCCAGGCTGAGGCAAAAACACTGTGTAAACACTTGGAATGGAACCCCCTTTACCAAACTGTATTGGACATGTAGCATAAACAAAAGGTGAACTTTTGTTGTGTTAATATACTGAGATATAGGGGTTGAATTGTTACTGCCATATTACATAGCCTGTGCTGACTCAAATAATATGTTACCATGGTTTAAAAATCCTCAGAGTTTAATGATCATAGGTCCATACAAAGTTTGTCTCACTGGAGAGCCTGAATTTTGAGAAACATACTGCTAGTAGTCACTATTGATAAAAGAAGTATTCAGGTGACCCTCTACTTGGTAATTCACACATGAGAACAGAGAGACTGGGCAATAATAACCTTAGATCTGAGTCACTTAGTTATGTCCGACTCTTTGCAGCCCCTTGGACTATAGGCTGCCAGGCTCCTGTGCCCATGGAATTTTCCAGGCAAGAATACCGGAGTGAATTCCATTTCCTTCTCCAGGGATCTGCTGAACCCAGGGATCAAACCCATGTCTTTTATGTCCCTGCATTGGCAGGTAGATTCTTTACTACAAGTGCCATCTAAGAAGTCTAATAGGCAGTCTTTCTTGTATGTCATTACCATCTGAGTGTTCTAAGATATTGATATTATCATCAGAGACAGAATTCATCCAAAATCCTTGACCTCCAGGTTCAGATATGTGACTGTGAGCCTGTGCTGTGCTATGCTTAGTCTCTTAGTCATGTCTGACTCTTTGCAACCCCAAGGACTGTAGCTTGCCAGGCTCCTCTGTCCATGGTGATTCTCCAGGCAAGAATACTGGAATGAGTTGCCATGCTCTCTTCCAGGGGATCTTCTCAACCCGGGTCTCCCACATTGCAGTTGGATTCTTTACCAGCTGAGCCACGAGGGAAGCCCAAGAATACTGGAGTGGGTAGTCTATACCTTCTCCAGAGGATCTTCCTGACCCAGGAATTGAACCAGGGTCTCTTGCATTGCAGGTGGATTCTTTACCATCTGAGCTACAAGGAAGCCCAACTGTGAGCCTAGTGCTTCCCAATAACATGTATGATGTCAACTTCACCCAAACAATATTTCATCAGAAAAATCTTCATCTAGTTATAGACTTGAAAAACATCTATAACTATGGTAACATAATTTAAGGCCTCACTTTTTGAAAGTCTTCCTTCTTTGACTTATTCTAGATATTTCAGATTTGCAATTGCAATTTCAATGTTTGAATTTTATATTAACTTTTTAATTAAGATATTAACATGTAATAAAATAAGTGGCAGAGGATGAGATGCTTAGATAGCATCAACAACTCAATGGACATGAATTTGAGCAAACTCCGGGAGACAGTGAAGGACAGGGAAACCTGGTGTGCTGCAGCCATGGGGTAGCAAAGAGTTGGACACGACTTAGCAACTGATCAACAAGAATAAAATCATTTGTGCTAAGTGTAACAAAAAATATTAACAATTCCTTAAATGGTGGTTATTAAATTTTAGTGGAATTGGAGAATCCAGTGAAAACTAATCAGTCCCAAGAGAATACACACATGGACAATATTTTTATATAAATTCTAGAAGTTCATGATCCCTCTGCAACATCCCTGTGAACTATTGCCCTGAAAGGAGATGAGAATCTCCATGTACCAGAGGAAGACCCTAGGGAGATCAACCATCAGAAAATTTGTGACCTTCATTCATTTGTTTAAAATTTATCTCAGGGGTCCCTGCCTGCAAAGAGCTCTCTGATTATGGGTGGAGGTGTGCTGAGTCAGACCACTCATGCACTATGACTGCTTCTGTGAGACAGAAAGTATGGGGGGTCGGGAGAAGTTCCCAAGGAAGATGAGATCCAGGGAAGTAGGATATGTTGTGGTGAAGAAGGCCAGAGAAGAGGCAGGAGTGTGCAAAAATGCCAGAGCAACAAGGGCCTTGGTGCTGGGGCATTACTAACCAAGAATGGGAGCCTGGAGATATGAAGCTAACACTGAAAACAAGATCATATTAACAGGGGGCTTTTAGTCCAGGCCATGAAATTTGGTTTTACCTGTGAGTATTTTCAAATTTCTTGCTCTTGCACAACAAGTAACATATAGTTTCTCTCCTTTCTTATTTATGAAATATGAGTAAACCATCTCTGGTAATATGAAGTTTTATTTATTTAAAAGAAACATATAAGTTGTGTAGAGAAAGACAAATATGATACTGCTTATATGTTGAATCTAAAAAAATGTTACAAATGAACTTATGTACAAAACAGAAACAGAGCTACAGATATAGAAAATAAAGTTGTAGGTTCCAAGGGGGAAAGTGGCAGGCGAGGGAAAAATTGGGAGACTGGGATTGACATATCCATACTACTATATATAAGATAGATAATTAATAAGAATCTACTGTATAGCACAGGGACCTCTACTCAATACTCTGTAATGATCTACATGGGAATAACATTTAAAAAAGAGTAAATATATGTATAATTGATTCACGTTGCTGTATCACAGAAACTAACACATTGTAAACTAACATTGTAAATCAACTATACTTCAATAAAAATTAATTAAAAAATTAAATCACCCTCTTATTGAGAGAAAAAAAGACATATGATTGCTTATAACTTAGAATTATGTGTGTATAATTTCAAAATTATGTCATGTTATAGTTGCAACAGCCCCTGGAAATGATATGATCTAATGTTTTATTTTGCATATGAAATTCCTAGATTTATGAGGAACTATTTAATCACTGAGCTTGACCTACAATTCTAACAGGTATCCACAGTTCCTGGAGTCAGTGCTTACGGAAATGCAACTTCAGTACAAATAGGAAATATTTCAGGATATATTGATACTCCAGACCCACCAACAATCATCAGCTATCTACCTGGGCTTCTTTACAAATTTAGCTGTAGTTATCCATTGGAATACCTGGTTAATAATACCCAACTTGCTTCGTAAGTCGCATTTTATTCTTACTTTCTCATGTTGTCTTTTTATTTGGGTCATTTTTATCCTTGAGGAAATTACAAAGATATTAATAGCAGGATTTGTTGAGAAAGTTAAACTGAATCTAATGGAAACTGTATATGGTCTTATGTATCTATCTACTTAAGGCTATGGTTTTTCCAGTAGTCATATATGGATGTGAGAGTTTTCTATAAAGAAAGCTGAGTGCCGAAGAATTGATGCTTTTGAACTGTGGTGTTGGAGAAGACTCTTGAGAGTCCCTTGGACTGAAAGGAGATCCAACCAGTCCATCCTAAAGGAGATCAGTCCTGAGTGTTCATTGGAAGGACCGATGTTGAAGCTGAAACTCCAAAATTTTGGCCCCCTGATGCGGAGAGCTGACTCATTGGAAAAGACCCTGATGCTGGGAAAGATTGAGGGCAGGAGGAGAAGGGGATGACAGAGGATGAGATGGTTGAATGGCATCACCGATACAATGGGCATGGGTTTGGGTGGACTCTGGGAGTTAGTGATGGACAGGGAGGCCTGGCGTGCTGCGTGTGGTTCATGGGGTTGCAAAGAGTCGGACACGATGGAGTGACTGAACTCAACTGAACTTATCCATCTATAATGATTATTGTTTTGAAGAACATAAACAATTCAGTTTTAATTTTTTCCCTAAATTAAAACCAGCTTATGTTAGTCAAATATCTGCCTTTGGTTCTCCTGGCTACCTTCAGAACTGCCCAAGAACCCAAGAATCCTGGGGCTTATGCAGTCCAGAGGACCTGTCATGTTTCCAGTGTGTAGATCATTTGGTCACTGTATTGTTGGGTCCTGCTTGGGTTCAGTCTCTGCCGTCTGTGCTCACTGTTGGACTGCTGCCTCAGAATCTGAGGCCTCCATGCCTCCTGCTGAGGTGTCCCCTGCACAGATGCTGATGATTCCCAGAAAAGGTGGTATCACTCATAGCCAAAGAGCTTCAGACATGGATTCATTGCCCAGGTGGCTCAGTGGTAAAGAATCTGCCTGCCAAACTGGAGACGCAGGCTTAAAATCCCTGGGTCAGGAAGATCCCCTGGAGGAGGAAACAGCAATCCTCTCCAGTTGCTATGAGGAATCCCATGGACAGAGGAACCCGGCAGGCTACAGTCCATGGGATCTCAGAGAGTCGTATCAGACTTAGCGACTAAACCACTACCACATTCATTCATTACTCCCAAAGCACACACTCCAAGATGTGTTTACAACCATATTGTAATATAATCATATAGATTTGTGAAATATTTTTGACAAAATGCGGTGATTAAATAAAAACTTTCCCTCTTCAGCTGTAGGGTTTTCTTTCACAAAATTAAAGTTATTGTTTAATCTCAGTCACAAGGGAACATGGAGGACACATTTTGCTTCAGTTTAAAAAATATTCATAGATAATTTAATGGTACAGTTATGATAAACGACTTGGTCAAAAGCAAGATTTCGATGTGGAAAACAAGAAAAGAAAGGCCTTGAGTCAAAAAGAAGCAGGTGCAGAGAGAAATGGGTCATAGTCTTTCACTCTGCTCCCCTCAACTTCCTCACTAAATTCATTCCTGAACTTCAGTGCACATGGATATGCATTCATTTAAATGGGACTTCCCTGATAGCTCAGTTGGTAAAGAATCTGCCTGCAATGCAGGAGACCTTCAATTTCTTGGAGGGAAGATCTACTGGAGAAGGGGAAAAGCTACCCACTCCCGTATTCTGGCCTGGAGAACTAGTCCATGGGGTCGCAAAGAGTCGGACAGGACTGAACGACTTCACTTTCACTTTTTCTTTATTCAACAAATATTTATTATACACCTAATATGTACCATGCAAAGTTCTAACAGTGAAAAAAGTAAGACAAAATTCCTGGTCTCATGAAGCTTGTATAGAAATGGAATTGATGAAAATGTATTCATATTAGATTCAAACTTTATTGGAATGACTTTTTTTTCCTGCAAGTCCCATATATGTAATAAAAATGTAAAAAAAAGATTCCTTTATAAATGAAAAGATCAGAAAGAGCAGTTTGCCTTTATTTAGTCCCTCTTGCTTTCTGATTATTTATCTGTTCAGTGATTTAAACAATATGCCCTTTCCAGACCTAGTTATGTCAGGATTGCTCAACAGTTTTGGTGCCTTGAATCTAACATTAAGGTGTGATTGAAGCTGTTAATTTAAAAATCTCATCAATGCCTCCCTTTTCCTCAATCTGTTTTAGGTCCTCAGCTGCCATTTCTGTGAGGGAGAACAATGGTACGTTTGTCAGCACTTTGAACCTGCTCCTTTATAATGTAAGTTGACAGTTGAAGGGTGTAATTTTTTTTTCTCTCACTGTTCTGAGGAGCTATTTATGTGAATGGCTTTCCTATAAAAATCCACCAAAAGTTACATTAACCCTGTTATACTTTGGTAACGTTTATTCATCTTCACCACCATTTCCAAATATTTTAGTGATAAAGGTATGCTAACAATTCCATTATTTTCCAGAAGTTGATAAATGATTTAAATTTTACTTCATATATGTGATTCTGCATAGTTACTCCAAGTGTCTATCTACATTTATACATATGTATTTATTTGTGTGTGTGTGTGTGTATAAACATAGTCAGGGTCAAGATTTTGGAAATAATATATATATGTGATAAAAAGATAGGAAAAGTCCAAACGATACTTCATTTGAAGGCAAGATACTTGGTGTTCAGTGTGTTAACATTTCCAGTGTGGGTTTTGACTGTTGTCAATTCTGTCATATCTGAAATAGTTTGGGTTTGACTACATAGTATTGTCTAAACTTTTGTCATATAAATATTGACAGTGGCAGCAAAATGTGAAAAATATATGAATTTCTATTTATAACTCTAACATTAATCCCCCAAATGATATTTTCATGTTGATTAAAAATTTTATTCATACATTTAAATGCCTGATTTAAATATCAATTTTTCAATATATCAACCAACATTTTTGTAAATTATAAATCTGATTTTTACATTATTATTCATGTCATCATGGCACTGAGTTATAATTCATGCAACTGATTTAAAAGTCAGTGCTTTATACTTTGCATATAATGAGCTATAAATATTGTAGTAGGACACTTTCCAAAGGCATTTAGAAAATCATGTTTATAAGTTTGTAGTCTGACACCACAGAGTTCTAAACAACAAATTAAAATGTGTTGGAATAAAGATTGCCTTTCTGTCATTTCTAAACTTTCTTCTGCAAGGAGAAGCTGCCAAGATACTTGGTTTTACAATACTCAGCAAATATGTGCCAATATTCATTCCCAGTATGACCAGATATTTATTATTGTTGTAAGCAATATTTTTAAATTGGAAAGTTTCTGTTAATTTATATGTGTAATCTCCCTGAGATAGCACTGTGATGACTGCCTTGGATTCAATATTATTTGTTCCAATTGACTGAAACAAAGATGAGAATTCCTGATCAAAAGAGTGAAAAATATACTCACATGACATTTAAGGATACCACTATTTTTTGTGAAATTAAGCTATTCTCTTAATAAAAATTTAGAAGTGTGGACTTGAGGAGAGCTTTGCTATTAAGCTCTTTCCTTTATCATTAGAAATAGTATAGTAGTCCTATTGTTAAACCAGACCTAATCCTTCAAAGAGTTCCTAGAATCTTAGTGCCAAATAAAAGCCTATAATTTGATGATAACCTAAGATTTTAATTTGATGGTTAAAAGGTAATTATTTGATATGACTATGAACAAAATACACAGTACCAAAATCATTCTCATTTTTAACCAATTGGCAATGATATTACTAATGGTTGAATTAACACATTGAAATTTAAAATTTGTTTACTAAACAGTTATTTAATAAAATTCAACCACTTTCCTACAAACTAGTTTTTTTTTTTTTTTTTTAAATCAGCAGACTGTTTTTTAAGAGCAGTTTTAGGTTTATAGAAAAATTTATCTAAAAGTACAGAGAATTCCTGTAGACCTCCAGGGCCTACATACAATTTCCTTTATTACTTACACCTTGCATTATGGGGCATGTAGCATATTTCTTATAATTTATGAGCCAATATTGATATATTAAGTAATTTTCATAATTTACATTTAGGTTAATGCTTCATCTTATATATCCTATGGGTTTTGAAAACTGTGAATGGCATGTGTCCATTATTGTTGCATCATACAGAAGAGTTTCACTGCCTCAAACTAGTTTTTTAACTTGGCACCATTGTAGTATTTTGCCATCTTTCAGGACATTAAAAAAAACTAGCAATTTATACTGGAAAAGAATTTTTGTTATTGTTCAGTCACTAAGTCACATCTGACACTTTGCAACCCCATGGACAGCAGCACGCCAGGGTTCCCTTTCCTTTACTATCTCCCAGAGTTTGCTCAAATGCATGTCCATTGAGTCAGTGATGCCATCCAATCATCATCCTCTGTCGTCCCCTTATCTTCCTGCCCTCAATCTTTCCCAGCATCAGGGTCTTTTTCAATGACTCGGCTCTTCAAATCAGGTGGCCAAGGTATTGAAGCTTCAACTTCAGCAGCAGTCCTTCCAATGAATATTTTGAGTTGATTTCCTTTAGGATTGACTGGTTTGATCTACTTGCTTTCCCAGGGATTCTCAAGAGTCTTCTCCAGCACCACCATTTGAAAACATCAATTCTTTCGTGCTCAGCCTTCTTTCTGGTCCAACTTTCACATCTGTACATGACTACTGAAAAAAAAAAAAAAAACAACTATAGTTTTAACTAAACAGAACTTTGGTGTACTTTAATGAAATTATCCAAAACCATATTTATTATTTGTTTGGAACTCTAACACTTAGCTACCCAAATGTGATTTTATTGCAGCATTTCAAACTAAGTATTATGTTACAACCATTTGGGGCCATATTTCCCTATTTTACATGCAAAGGTTTTGATTTCTAACCCTTGGGAATTATGAAAAGTTATATTATTTACCTACTACTCTTATTCTGTGGTTAGCTATTTGAAAAGGAAAAGTTGTACTTAATATGGATTCAGTACAATTATTTCTGTGTGTTATGGGATTCATTGAATGTACTTAGGAAAATTTTACTTGTAAAAAAATGATATTTATTGATTTTGTGATTTCAATATGTGCAGTTTACTTTGAGTTGACCTTGGCCCTTATTCTTACATAGTATAAATATATTAGTTTTCTTCTCTGTGGAAATTAAGTGAGGATGATTTTGAATTTGAATTGCACCTAAGTAATAGTGTCTTCTGAGCAGATAAAGAAACAGAGTAAATCTAAAACTGTGCTATGGTAACTATGAATTATTTTTAAAGTTGAAGAAAAAAATCTAAAATAAATATAATTGATTTTAGGGACAATATTTACTAATAAGAGTAAGGCAACTATACAAAATAAAATCTAAACATTACTGTTTAGAAGAATTTTAGGAGAAAAAGGTGATAATTAAAATTAAACCATAGCTGAGTCATATCATTTGCAAATGACTTTGTAGTATAATATTTGTAAAAAAAATGAAGTAAGATCCTTTGGGACAATACTGATGCAAGTACAAGATGAATGAGCCATAATAGTCGATGAAGTGTGTATAACTTGAAGAAGTTGGAAAAGGGAGCCAGGAAGAGAATTAATTAAAAATATTACCTATGAGAAATGGTTAGAGGAGCTGTTATCATTTATCACAGAAATTTAGAAAATAAGTACAGCAAATAATCCCTCATTTATCAGGCTTCATTTGGGAATGAAATGTTCCACATGAATACAACTCTTTCAAAAGTGAAGCATCCAAGTTATTATTGCGTTAAGTCTCAAAATTCAGTATCTGTTGTTTCTTCCCAGCCTTCTGAAACAGAGTGAGCTCTGTATTCTGCCTTTGCTTGATGATACTGAGATTTCATTAAATATTTCCCTTTGCTGCAAAATAGCTTTATCTTCAGAGTTACTAAATATGGGGGAAACAATTTGCCTCCATGATAAATGATTTGACAACTTAGATTTTGAGTTTTTTCTTTATTCTTCATTTTTTTTTCTGCTTTTCTTTACTATCAATTTCTAATTTACTGCCTTAATCTACTGTAAATTGGGGAATTGCATAAATAAGCTCTGCAGAATTGATCTAAACTAACAGTAAAAGGTAGAAATTAAGCCCTAAGACACCCTTCTGTAAGTCCTCACCACGTTATCTAGTACAGGAATTCCATGACATACATTTTTGGCAACTTGGAGAACACACTGGTCCCTTTTTTGTTTTTGTTTTCAGTTAAATTATTGTAATTTAAAATTGCGAGATAAGTGACTTTGGGTTAATGAGAGATTATTAAGAGTATAAAGATTTACAACTCCAGTGGCAAAGGGCTTAAACTGAAGCAGATATAATTTAAATAAACTGAATATTAGCTACTAATATAATTTAAATAAATGAAATATGAATTTAAATAAACTGAATAGTGATAGTTGAATATTAGCCAAACTAAATACTAACCTCTTACTAGTAACCATTGCATGTAATTTAAATACATTGAACATTAATCATCATAAATGATAAACTATGGACATGAAAAGATTTATGCATGGAAGTGAGTTTGTTACTTGGATATGATTTAAGAACAGTTCTGCCAAAAACTAGAGGATTAACTAGGTCCTTTTAGGAGCTGGTTCGGTAAATTTATGTTGATTTGCCCTCTCTTTTTTTTAATAGGCCATAATTGTCTTAAGTAAACGTGCTGTTGTTGGGAAGGCAATGATGGGTTAATTGCTTATTTATTTTTTATTATTAGGATTCGACCTACAATCAGCAGTTAATTATCCCGAGTATAGGACTACCTTTGAAAACCAAAGTATTTGCAGCTGTACAAGCCACTAATCTGGATGGCAGGTAATTTCAAGCTCCTATCTTTTGTTGGTTAATACATTTTGGCTGCCTAAAGCCTGATGTCGGAGAAGGCAATGGCACCCGACTCCAATACTCTTGCCTGGAAAATCCCATGGAAGGAGGAGCCTGGTAGGCTGCAGTCCATGGGATCGCAAAGAGTTGGACACGACTGAGCGACTTCACTTTCACTTTTCACTTTCATGCATTGGGGAAGGAAATGGCAACCCACTCCAGTGTTCTTGCTTGGAGAATCCCAGGGACGGGGGAGCCTGGTGGGCTGCCGTGGTCTATGGGGTCGCACAGAGTCGGACACGACTGAAGCGACTTAGCAGCAGCAAAGCCTGATGAATCATAAAGTTAGCTCATTCACTTAAAAAAAATATTGTCATTGCCGCATCATTTAGGAATGCCTAATAAATAGAAATAACAAATTACAGGATGAAAGGGTGATACTTTAAGTCATTAATTGGAAAATAACATTTTTTCCCTTAAAGAAGGAGAGATAGTGATGGGAAGAGGGCATGGGGAGAGCTCTGGGATACCAGAATATTCTGCTTTTTCATTGAAAGATGATTAGTCAGATACAGTACTTTTGTGAACACGTGGTCTGTACATTTTCTATGTGTGTGTGTCTGCGTGCTCAATTGCTCTAGTCGTGTCCGACTCTTTGTGACCCCATGGACTATAGCCCACCAAGCTCCTCTGTTCATGGGATTCTCCAGGAAAGAATACTGGAATGGATTTCCATGCCCTCATCCAAGGGATCTTCCTGACCCAGGAATTGCACCTGCATCTCCTGCATTTTCTGCTTTACAGGTGGATTCTTTATTGCTGAGCCACAGGGGAAGCCATCCTATGTGTGTGCTAATATTCAATAAATGTTTATTTAAAAAAACAAAAGAACTCTGGCCCACAACTATATTTAACAATCCCCAGAAACACCTCTGCAAAATAACCAAATAAGTCATTTCGTCTGATTCTTAGAAAATCCAGGATGATCAAAATTGAAAGGAAATTCAAAAGTAAAGATCCATTTCTACCTTAATAAAAAATTGTAACATGTATATGATTTATTTTGGGTTTCTCGTATATTATTATTTAAACTTTGCATCCTGAAGAGATTGTGGTCTTGAGAAATTTGGTTCTACTTTGCCTTCTCCCTTTTTGTCTTCTTGGCATTTCTGTTCTTGGTTTTATGTGATATTTGATGTGCAATGGCAATTTGTTGCATACTTTTAAACACTCTGAGTTTAGGAGAACATTTTATTAAACAAGAAGTCTCAGGAAATAATTAAACAACTATATTCCCTGGAGTAAGATGTTTGTGAATATCTACTTCCTTTGGGTTAATAACTAATATCCAAAGGAGACTCTGACTCTAGATTATTCTTCCTTTTCCTTGCAGATGGAATGTCTTAATGGATTATTGCTACACGACCCCATCAGGGAACCCAAATGATGAAACTCGATATGATCTCTTCCTTAGGTAGGTGTCTAAGTCTTGTATTGTAGATAATTCCAATAGAAAATTGAAGACAGATAGATGAATTATAAGGTACTTTTAAAGCTTTTAAATTTAAAGTTCTGAACATTCTGAACAAAAATTAAAATATAGTTGGAAGTCTAAAAGTAGAGAACAGTTTTCAACATGAAATGCTGAAAAGGCTATTGTTGGATGAAAGTTACAAGTAAGTTTGGCACATCAAAGATGTTTTATTCATGTTTAGGTCATACGGGAATATTTCATTGTCTTAGGAAAAGCATGGTTAAGAGATTATTGGCAATAAGAGAAAGGCAGTGACTATTTTTATGAAACTGGGCTGTCTCATGGTATGTCAAAAGGAGAGTAAAATTAAAGTAATGGTCTAGATAATTTAGACCCCATAATGCTTTTATTCATTTATCAGCATTTAAAATGAAAACCTACCACTTTTTTTTTTTTAATCAGATGCAATAACTTTGACTTCATTCCCCAATAGACAGTGATAGAGTGAATGTAATCTACATTTGGGAAAAAGGGACATTGATCATAAAAACATTCAGTTATCCTAGTTCCTTTTCAGCTTTTTTATCTGACAGGAGAACAGACTTGAGAGTCAAGCAATGACTTCTAATCATGCTTATAAAATACAGTTGGCTCTGATCACTGCTGCTTATTGACACATGATGGGAATAATATGATGGGAAATCAAAAGAATAAATTTTATTGGTTAATCAAGGTTAAGGTGCTACTCAGAGTGTATGATCAAACTGACACTCATCCTATTGCTGGAAGTGTTCATTTGGTTAACATTTTTGGGAAACAATATCCTTAAAAAAAATCCTTAAAAGATTTCATATCTTTTGATTCTACATTTGTGAGTTAGGAAGCATATTCTAAAAGTATTTATCATCTTCTTGTCTATCAGTGCTATTTAGAATAGTAAAAATAGGAACCAACTGCATGTTCAGCAGCAAGGAAAGGGGTAGGTGAATTATGGAGAACCAGCAAGTTGAAAGCTCACGTAGGCATTATAATCACACAAAGTTATTTATAAAATAGAAAAAAAGATTTGTTCTATTTATCTCTTCCCCTTCTGTCTTCTCGATAGTCCTATCTTTATAAATATGTGGTTCTTTACAATTTAAATGTATTAAAATATGAAATGAAAGAATTAGTATACACAACTGTACAATTGACCTCAATTATATATTATAGAAAAGAGTGTAAGGAAATATTAATACATTAAGATTCACCATGGCTATGTATGCACAATGAGATTGTGGATCATTTTGCTTTGACTTTTTTGTTTTTCTATAATCTATAGAAATTTCACAATTTCTATAATCATTGCATATTATAATCTGGAATATGATCGTTAGATTTCTAGTATAACTATGGTTTCATCTTAGTTCTTTCAGTTTTCTTCTTGGAAACTATAGAGACCGAAATGGTTCCCCAAATGACATTTTCAGTGAGATTAAGATGAAAAGAAAACCTAGAAATTACAAAATATTTGTTAGTGTTGATAAAATTAGTTAATAAGATCAAAACATACAGTATAGGAAAAGGCTGGGAGGAAGTTGTGTGGGAAAAGGTGGCAGGAGAAGTGGGGAAGAAAAGTGAATGCTGAGGGTGCCAGTGCCATAGAACCTAGAAACAACCTGGAGAAATGCACACCTACAAGAACAGAGAATCATAAGCTAACTGAATCGAGAAAAAACAGATGAACAAAAAATTTATAAAATACAAAAGAAAGGGGGAAATCTACAAGGAAATGAGAAGGATATGATACTACCAGATGTTGCAGTTAATAGACACTCTAAAGTTATTAAGAAGTATGATATTATGTGAGGCTAGACATAGATACATAGATAGACGTAGATAAAAATTTACAATACTCAGTTGAAAATAGATCCAAAGCATGGTAATTTATTAGGTGATCAGTCAGTTCAGTTCAGTCGCTCAGTCATGTCCAACTCTTTGCGACCCCATGAACTGCAGCACGCCAGGCCTCCCTGTCCATCACCAACTCCCGGAGTTCACTCAGATTCACGTCCATGGAGTCAGTGATGCCATCCAGCCATCTCATCCTCTGTCTTCCCCTTCTCCTCCTGCCCCCAATCCCTCCCAGCATCAGTCTTTTCCAATGAGTCAATTCTTCGCATGAGGTGGCCAAAGTACTGGAGTTTCAGCTTTAGCATCATTCCTTCCAAAGAAATCCCAATAGAGTGTGATAATATGCAAATCAGTGGGATTGACAGAGAGTTTTAAAAACAGTGCAGGACAGTAGATAATCATAAGAAAAATAAAGTATGAGATCTGTACTTTGCTCATTATACCATGATAAACTTTAAATGGATTATTAATTTAAATGTAAAAACTACAGCTTTAAAAGTGATGGGAGAGAAAATGCAAAATATCATTAGAACTTTGGAGTATGGAAAATCATCTTTAGCCCACATACTAGAAGCCATAAAATAAAATATTTAAAATTAAATTATATAAAAATAAAATTTCTCAAACATATGCACACAGGCACATGCACACACAGACACACACACACAGTGAGGACTGGCCAAAGCCAAGCAACAAAGTAAAACAATTCACAATTTATGTAACAAACAAGGAACCACATTTCTTAAAAGCCAAGGATTTAAAGGAATCAGAAAGGAAAGGCCAATAATACAATTAAAATTTGGGCAAAAAATATAAACAAATTTCAGATAAAGAAATACAAATGGCTCTAATATATATGATAAACGCACATATCCATTCACACTAACAAAAAGCTGAAATAATATTACATGACGATGGTTTATTGTCCCTGTCAAATAGGGAATAATCCAGAATTTTATGCATATACTTTGTTGATATAGCTCTGGGGGAAATTAAGTATTTTTTATACATTACTGGGGCAGTACAAAATGCAGCAATACTTAGGGCAATATGGCAAAGTCTGTTGAATGATCCTTACAGACATATTGTGTAGATAACCCTGCACATTCTCCAAATGATGTATTTATTGTAAGCCTGTTCATTATTATTTGTAAAATTCAAAAGATTCAAAACAAAGCAAGGAAATATACATGGGACACAGGTTTTGTCAACTCCGGCACATGTGCATGATGAAATAGTGTACAACTGTGAGAAAAGATGAAGGAGGCTCTCTATTGATACAGAGAGATCTCTAAGTTACATTGTTAACCTTTAAAAAGGCAAGATACAAAACAATATAGAGAGTTTGCTATGATTTGTTTAAGAAGAGGGGAACATTGAGAATATGGCTTCTGTTTCTACTTGCATATGTCCTGTGAGGCTGCAGTAACATGTGAGATCATCTCAGGCAGGTGCAAGGGCATGGATAAGGGCGAAGACAGATGTTTTACTTTGTATATTTTATGCTGTTTGGATTTTTCAACCTATAAGAGTATGATTTCTCTAAAATTTGGCAGAAATATTGTAATCATAAACTGATTTGTTTAAACTTTATGAACTATGTCACTCCTACCTCTGTTGAGTTAGCTTATTTTCCTATTAACAAATCTGTAACACGGCATAATTTTGTTAGCTCTTAATGTAATGGGCGCTGGGGAAACCCTCTTAATATTGCAGAAATTAATGTACAAGTCATGGTGGGTTGGTACTTTCCAGTATTAATTGTTGTCGCTTTCTCTAACACGCAGCTGTGACAAAGATCCTCAAACTACCGTCATTGAAAACGGCAGAAGCCAGCGGGGCCGATTTTCTTTTGAAGTGTTCCGATTTGTGAAACACAAGAATCAGAAAATGTCTACTGTCTTCCTGCACTGCGTTACCAAGCTCTGCAGAGCTGATGACTGCCCCTTCCTCATGCCAGTAGGTTTTTGATAACTTTATTCTGAACTGTTGTATTAATCTAAGCTGAAGGTTATCAAGTGTTAGGAACTTATTTCTACATAGAAAGTGAATATGCATCAGGTCAGATAGTTTGAAGTACAATTTTTTCATTCATCCAGTAAAGATGTCTTGAATATCTACTTTGTGCCAAGCATTATACTGGGAATACAGAGATGTGTGCATGAATTTTGAATTTAATTAGCTTAATTGTTAGAAGCATGAGATAGTCAAGGAGTAAAATATGACAAAATGTTATGATGCAAAGGCAGACATATATATGTGTTGTAGCAAAAGGCACTATTCATCATTGTGAGAGAGATGAAACAGAAGAAGATGAGAGACTTGATCGAAGAGATGTGATTTTGAAGACAGAGACACTCTACACCAAAGGATGGTCAAAGCACAGACACAAGAAATAGAGTAACCTGCGAACTTCCAGTCTCAGTAGGGCTACAGAGCAGATCAGAGGATGATGGGCAAGCCTGTGGTGGGGGCAGCACTGGCACTAGAAAGGTTGATTGACCAGATGGCAGGGAATCCCTGGTATTAAAAGATAAAAACTATAAAAGATGTGGATCTGTACTACATATATGTTAGTCACTTAGTCATGTTAGACTTTGCAATCCCATGGGCTGTAGCCCAGTAGGTTCCTCTGTCCATAGAGTTCTCCAAGCAAAATTACTGGAATGAGTAGCCATTTCCTTTTTCAGGGGGTCTTGCCTATCCAGGGATTGAAACCTGGGTCTCCAGCATTGCAGGCAGATTCTGTACTGTCTGAACCACCAGGGAAGCTCATATAGCTGCCACTAAAATATATACCCATTTACTAGTGAAGAAATAAAATTCTATTTCTGACAGGCCCTCTAGGGTCATACCAGTATTAACATGGATTAAGTAATGAGAAGCCATTCCGGTATTCTTGCCTGGAAAATTCCCTGGGCAGAGGAGCCTGGTGGGCTACAGTCCATAGGGTTGGAGAGTTGGACATGACTAAATGACTGAGAATACACACACAAACTCAATATTAACCTGAGAAAAATGCAGTCACTTTTTTGATTTAAAATAGCTTTTAATGTCTGTATAGTCAACGCTATGTTTTTTCAGTAGTCATATATGAATGTGAGAGCTGAGTGCTGAAGAGTTGATGCTTTTGAACTGTGGTGTTGGAGAAGACTCTTGAGAGTCCCTTGGACTGCAAGGAGATCCAACCAGTTAATCCTAAAGGAAATCAATCCTGGCTATTCATTGGAGGGATTGATGCTGAGGCTAAAGCTCCAATACTTTGGCCACCTGATCCAAAGAGCTGACTCATTGGAAAAGACTCTGATGCTGGTAAAGATTGAAAGCAGGAGAAGGGGACAACAGAGGACGAGATGTTTGGATGGCATCACTAACTCAGTGGACATGAGTTTGAGCAAGCTCTGGGAGATGGTGAAGGACAAGGGAAGCCTTGTGTCCATGGGGTCACAAAGAGTTAGGCATGACTGAGTGACTGAACAACAACAAGCTTTAATGTGTTTATATGTGTGCTCAAATTCATGTATTTCTTTACAATCATTGATTATATTCATTCTGTATCAGGTGGGGTTAAATGAAGAGTCTGCATTTCCTTGGTTCTGTGCTGACCAATTTTTCAGGGAAAAATTTATTAAAGGCTTGAGAGAAATAAAAGTAGAAAAGTTTGATAAACACATCTCTTTTTCAGGAGAGCTGTTGAGCTATGTAAATTAATGAGGCGATGCACAATTACATCAGAAGGAAATAAGAAATGTGGCCCAAGCCAGGATAAGAAACACTGTAGCAGTTATATGCAAAGTAATTAAATGCACAGAAGTAAATGAATAAAATTAAACGTGTGGTATCTCTTTTAAAAGAATCTGCTTTCCAAATGGCCATAAAGAACCAATTTTGTGCTGGTGTGGAGTTTCACTTTTTTCATTAACTCCTTAGGTTTGCGGCCACAGAGAAAGGCGAGATGTGGGGAGGAGGACCACTTTGAGTCCCCAGAGTACTTCTGGAAATGCCGTGCTCTCTGCGGGTCCTATCATTACTCGGAGTGGTAAGAGTGCGCCTCCTTTTGTGTGTAGTAATAGATGGTTCCAAAACGGCTTGTTCTTTGGCTTATAAACATAACTCAAAATAGTTCCTAAATAGCATTAACTGTGAGACAAGATAAATTGCTAGACGACTTTAATTTCATGGTAGTTTCCTCTTTATCCAACTGACTCACAAAGGGCAATATTGTCTTCACCACATTTCCTTTCATACATACACACACGCACACACACATACACAAACACACACACACACACACACGCAGTATGCTTCTGGACATGTTTCATTTGCCCATCCAGATCTACTCTGCCCTTTCCCAGCCCCTCTCTGACCTAAAACACTTATCTCTGTGAACTGCATCAGCTGGATGGATGCCTTGCCAAGTATAGTTTCTGGTTGGACTAGACCCATAGGTGGCGCTGTCAGAGGATGGGTGTGAGGTTCACATGGCTCCCACCAGAAAACAGTCTCCATTCAACTACTCTCTCAGAGTTCTGGAATCTCTCCCTTTAACCCATAGTCCTGATAACTTGACTTTCTTTTGTGAATTCCCTCCATCTTTATAAAGTGAGTGAAGTGAAAATCTCTTAGTCATGTCCTACTCTTTGCGACCCCATGGACTGTTCATGGAATTTTCCAGGCCAGAATACTGGAGTGGGTAGCCTTTCCCTTCTCCAGGGCATCTTTCCAACCTAGGGATTGAACCCAGGTCTCCCGCATTGCAGGCAGATGTTTTACCAGCTGAGCCACAAGGTAAGCCCAAGAACACTGGAGTAGGTAGCCTATCCCTTCTCCAGGGGATCTTCCCAACCCAGGAATCAAATCAGGGTCTCCCACATTGCAGGCAATTCTTTGCCAACTGAGCTATCAGGGAAGCCCCCATCTTTATAAATTATCCTAGTCGGTTCAGTTCAGTCACTCAGTCGTGTCTGACTCTTTGTGACCCCATGAATTGCAGCACGCCAGGACTCCCTGTCCATCACCAACTCCTGGAGTTCACCCAAACTCATGTCCATCGAGTCGTTGATGCCATCCAGCCATCTCATCCTCTGTAGTCCCCTTCTCCTCCTGCCCCCAATCCCTCCTAACATCAGGGTCTTTTCCAATGAGTCAACTCTTCGCATGAGGCGGCCAAAGTATTGGAGTTTCAGCTTTAGCATCAGTCCTTCCAAAGAAATCCCAGGGCTGATCTTTAGAATGGACCGGTTGGATCTCCTTGCAGTCCAAGGGACTCTCAAGAGTCTTCTCCAACACCACAGTTCAAAAGCATCAATTCTTCGGTGCTCAGCTTTCTTCACAGTCCAACTTTCACATCCATACATGATCACTGGAAAAACCATAGCCTTGACTAGAAGGACTGTCCTATTAAATCTCCTTAAATTACCAGTTTGAATACCAATTGCTTCCTTCCAGGATCCTGAATAGTAATAGTATGCAAATACCCCTACCAGTACACACATTTGTGCTCTTGAATCTAATGGCCACAGTTGTTTATACAATACATTCTCATATATACAGTTATCTGTGCATGTGTGTCCATACACATACACTTACAAACACTCTCCAAAGGGATACTGCTTTTATGAATGTGAACCCAGAGACATCCAGAATAACTTGGATCAGGAGTCCCCAGCCTCTGGGATCTAATGCCTGATGTAGATCTGAGGTAAAGCTGATATAATAATAATAAAAATAAAGTACACAATAAATGTATTTCTCTTGACTCATCCAGAAACCATGCTCCTATCCCAACCATGGTCCATGGAAAAATTGTCTTCAATGAAACTGGTCCCTGGTGCCAAAAGTTTGGAGACTGCTGAGTTGGATAAAACAGACATGCATTATAAATAACACACACTGAAGTCTGAAAAACTGGTTCTAGTTCAGCTTATGTCCTAATAAGATGTAGGACTTGGGATATTACTTCATTTCCCTGGGCAAATGTTTCTTTATTTCTTTATTTTTAAAAAAAAGGTTTGAAAAAGTGGACTTTCAGATTCTATCTAACTCTATTGTTCTAAATTTGTCTAAAAAGAAAAGTGGAGTTCTGATTTGGATTACATGGTAATCATTTTTCTCCATTTTATATTAGGCATAGGTTATTATTATGTTTCAATTAGATTATCTTTACCTTTTCTCCCATACCTCCTATCCCAAAGTGAAAAGAAAGTTTCATCTGAAAGAGATAATTATGGCAAAAAGTCACTTGGTTCTGAAAAATCCAGATAATTGCTTTAATTATTTACTTCTTTGTGTTTGTGTAGACATATTAGTAATTAAAAAAAAGCAAACAAACTAATAGGCCATTTTAAAAATGCATGAATTTATTAAATATAAAATTTCAAACTTAGTTCATCCTCCTTGATAATTTGGAATATTTTGAATGGTTTGAAAATGTCTGGTTTGTGGTTTGTCAGAGGCCCAATTCTTATCTCTAGCTGTCAGAAATAGCTCATAGAATTATGCTGCATGGAAACTCAGTTCTTATTGCCAATAATTATGAATGCTTTTGAGTAGGCACAAAGAAAAATATTCTTATTTCTATAGAGCATTTCAGTTTGTTGTAAGAAAAGAACCTTGAAAATCACATCTCTCTGTGGATGTTGAGATGTAGGAAAGTGGATTACTTTCTTCCTTATTAACCTCCTTGCTTCTTTCTTACATGGATCAAATCAAACTAATGATAACAAATTTTAAATAATTTGCCATTATAATATAGGGCTTCTCTGCTGGCTCAGTGGTAAAAAATCCTCCTGCAATGCAGGAGACCCAGTTTCAATCCCTGGGTTGGAAAGATGCCCTGGAGGAGGAAATGGCAACCCATTTCAGTATTCTTGCCTGGAGAATCCCATGGACAGAGAAGCCTGGCGGAGTCCATAATGTCTCAAAGAGTTGGACATGACTGAGTGACTAACACTTTCACTTTCAGTATAAAATAATTTTAAGAACAGATCAAAATTATTAAGATATCCAAATCCCAGTAGCAGTTTTTATTCCTACTGTAGCTAACCAGCTATCCAGGTTTATAAGTTTCACCCATATCATGTCTAGTCATCCAAAATATCTACGTTAAAACCTCAAAGAACTAATGCTTTTGTTTTTGTTTGTTTGTTTGTTTGTTTTGGCACGATAGATTTATTTATTTTTTTTGTTCTTCAATTTTATTTTATTTTTAAACTTTACATAATTGTATTAGTTTTGCCAAATATCAAAATGAATCCGCCACAGGTATACATGTGTTCCCCATCCTGAAACCTCCTTCCTCCTCCCTCCCCATTCCATCAAAACAGTACATCTGATGTCATGCCTGAATTTCTTCCTTTCCAACTGAGACTTATTTCCATCTCAGAGATGACATTTATTTCCCAAAGCACTAAGATTGTCTCTTAGTCACCTTGGTCTCTCTACTGGTACAGCTCCACAGGGTCATGTTTAAACTTCATTTCTCTCTCACTCTCTGTGGATTTATTTATCATGATTTTAATAAATAACAGTAGGATGGTCTTTATTTGGATATCACGGTGGCCTCACTACCTAGAGGACCATGTATAATAATGTTTTAGCTATAATACTATAATATCCTTACAATTAAAAAACTTTAATTCCATGTAAACACGACTCTGGAGAAGGAAATGGCAACCTACTCTAGTATTCTTGCCTGAGAAATCCTATGGCTAGAGGAGCCTGGTGGGCTACAGCACATGGGGTCGCAAAAGAGTCAGACATGACTTAGCAACTAAACAACAAATGCAACTCAGAAATCAAGCCATATCCATCCACAGGCAAATTCTATATAAATTAAATGTCCAGCTTAATGATCAGGGATACCTTATTCCCTTAGTTTCACTTTATTTTTACCTTAGTTCAGCTAGAATTTCTCTCTGCAGATCCTGTGACTTTCAAAAGCAAGTCTAATTTCAGGCATGATTTCCTCTCTTCAAAGTTCTCTGATACCTGGAATTTTTGCTCTGTTTACTCATTGAACCACTCCTTCCCATAGACATCTGTCTTGGGTCACGTTTAAAAAGTTGTTAAACCTCAGAACTTCCGTCTTGTTTTTATTTTAATGAAATCAAATCCATTCTGGTTATTTTTTACCCAATATTGTTTATCTTTTGTTAGCTGATTTAGAAAATTATATACATCCTCAGAATTCAAAATCCTCAAAGTTCATGAAATGTTCTTATTTTAGGCTTTAAAAGGCTATAATTATTTGGTAGGGAAATGCTTATCATGGGGTACAATTCTGGAAATTTAAAGGTACAATCACTGAAAAACAATAGTACCTAATTTTTTTAAATATAAATTCCTGTGGAGAAGTCCAAGCCAAACACTTGTTAAACTAGGGTCATTGAGTTTCATGGATAGGGAAAAATTCACTCTAGCCCATTTATTTAGTCCCTCCATGGACAGCAACTCTTCTAGGAACTGGAAATAAAGCAGAGAAGAGGCCACATTCTTTGCCCTCGGGGATCTCAGAATTCAAAGGTAGAGATGAAATGGCCACTCCATGACACAGTGGAGAGTAAAAACTTCCAAGGTTCTCAACTTGAAATATGTGGTTTCTTTTACCACATAGGTAATTGAAGACTTAAAAAAAAAAAAAAAGTTTGCTTGTGCTAAGAAAGGAGAATATTCATTCTGTATATATCTTTGAACAGATGTTTACGTTTTCCATCTATTTCAGCTACTTATCTGAGATAAAAGCAGAGAATGACAATTTATCTGCCACTTCTTGCTTTTAAACAGCTGTGGTATTGCTGCTATCACTTTCCTGCTATGAGTCCTCAGCTAGCTATGTGTTTTTTTGAAGATCTCCCCAGGTTTAGATTTCCAATCTGGTCAAATTCCATAAGATGACTTTTAGTGTAGATGTGTGTAAGACCAAGTTGGTGTGAGAAAAAAACTGAAATGTGTGGTGATAGAAAGTTCCTGGAAAGTCACTACCACCTCTTTCTAGACAGAGCTTTGATTTTCCTTTTAATTGCAATGATCCTAACATTGCAGGATGCCAGGAAACAGCAGATAACGGATAACCTTATTCTCTCTAACCTTATTTAGTATCAAGTACACTTGCAAACAATATTCAAGTATTACACATTCTGATTTCAGCCATCTGCCAAACGTAGGATGCTTTCAGTTTTTCAGAGTCCTGGAACCTGCAGCTGATGTAGCTCTTTTGGCACTTTTGTCCCCACATGGAGATTTTGTCCACATCCAAGTACTTGTGGGTGACAACTGGGATGTTGTTCTTACAAAAGTGTTGGTAGTAACTTAAAAGAGGAGGGGATATTCTGATTTCTTCTGTTAATCTGAAAGTGCAGAAAATAGGTCATTACAGTCATGGAACTTTTGCTTAATTTGAGGTATATACCAGGAAGCTTTTTATTCTTTAAGAGAAACCTTTTTTTAAAATAGCAAATAAATGTAATTCCTAAACAAATAATAACTTTTAGACAGGAATTTTAGAGCATTAGATATTCTCTTCCATATCCTAGTGAGGCATCTCGTTTTGGGCACACGGATCTTTTGGATCAATTAATCACAGTGTGCAAATCCTATCTGTTTCCATGAGAAGCAGTTGTCCTTGTAGGACAGTGTTAGTTGGAGGTTAGGATTTTCCTAAACATGTCTTATAATGAAAACTGATATTTTTTTCTTTTTGTCCTATAGCAATGCACTACACGATTTAAAGAATACTATGAATGAGTGCTCTATTTATTTTGGACATTGTACTTCAGGACCAAACAGCAGAACCATCATTTCTGCCAACACTCATATGTTTGAAAAGAATGCCATCAGCTGTTTTATAAACATCTTACAAGCTTCTCCCATCAATTGTTTCAAATATTAATCCTAGAGTTTTGTCACTTGAGATATTTATCTTTTTATTAAAAACATTTTTCACACTTGCTAGTTTATATTATTTTAGGAAAAGGATTCTGAAACTAAGCTTTTATTTTAGTATATGTTTACTTTATTATAAAGGCTGTGACAGATGGAAGTTTCTTCATCTGTAAAATGGGAGTAGCAATAATATCTAAACCATATGGCAATTATGAAAATAAATGTGATAACATATGAGATAGCACTTTGTATACTGTGTGGCATTACACACATATTAATTATAATAATATTTATATTTCAGAAGCACTAGCCAACTGCACACACTTTGTGGTTCAAATAATACAGGCACACATATACACCCCCATGTTTAAACACAAATATAAAATCCACTTGTTGTATAAGTTCAAGGGTTAATTGCTATATGATTAAAAAATGGGTAACAAGAACTGGGAAACCAAGTGAATGTGTCCACTGCATCTGTCATGTTTGTCAGGGAAAAGTGAAGAACCAACAGCTTCAGTCTCCTACTTAACAAATGCAAATAATTACAACTCAAGCTCAAGAGTCATGCTTTCCTTTCATTTAGTTATTAAGTATGAATTTATCTTCTGGGAACTTGATGTTTTCTGCAGAATATGATGGAAAAATTAGCATCACTTAAAATAGAGTGGCACTAAATAATGAATATTTCTCTATAAAAGAATTAAATAGCAGGTTATACGGCTCTAAAAAATGTATTAATAGTAGATGTTAACAATTACTTCCCCCACTAACCTGACTAGAGATATAATGATAAAGTGAAGTCAGCAGGAAAGAATTTAGCATAGTATGTTGTATGATTTTATTTGTAGACTCAGAGTAGTGTCAGAGTATAGATATGGAGGAATGGATAGATGAAGAAATCTTGGACATGTGGAACAGGAAATGAGAAAGCAGAGAGTCTAGGAGACTTTCATTATTGCCTTTCCCAAGAAGCTTGTGGATGAAGGTGAGGGGACATATAGGTAAAAAACAATTACAGAATTAGACATTGGTAAATATTTGGAGACACAATATTACTTTCGTTTCTCTCTTCTTCCCCTCAGATGAGACACCGACCAACAATTCACAGCTTGGTAAGATAATTAACATATATTGAAAGTGAAAGTATAATTTTTAAAAATGTTAAGTATTTTTTGGTAATTAGTTGCAAAACTGTCATCAACTAAATATAATGAGCTCTGGTTTTACAAGTTTATTGCATTTTAAATAACAGTTCACTGAGAATTTCTGAACTCATATGCAATCTGTTGGTCAATTTTTATAACATATTATAAGTGAAATTTTTGGCTACTCAGGGGATACCAGGCCTCTAAATTGTACAGTCCTTTGGGCTTCCCTGGTAGCTCAGATTGTAAAGAATCTGCCTGCGATGCAGGAGACCAGGTTCAATCCCTAGGTCAGGAAAATTCCCTGGAGAAGGGAATGGCTACCCAATCCATTATTCTTACCTGGAGAATTCCATGGACAGAGGAGCCTGGCAGGCCTACAGGCCATGGAGTCACAAAGAGCTGGACATGCCTGAGTGACTAACACTTTTGGGTAATGAATTGAAGTCAAATAAATTGTAGCATAATCTGATGCTACTATTGTAGCATAGTCTGATGCTATTATTCTACAAGATACTGCTGACAGAGGCTTTGCAGGCATAAATTGGGATAAGTTAAGATAAATCTGATGTTGGACCTTTCTATTGAGTGTGTTTATTACTTGCAGGTTCTCCGAATGAACCTCCTTTTCAGCTGAATGCTGTCACCAGTGCCCTGATATCAGGAATGGTCATTCTGGGAGTCATGAGCTTTTCCCTTCTTCTGTGCTCACTGGCCCTGTTACATAGGAAGGCACCCACCAGTTTGGTGTTGAATGGCATACGCAACCCAGTCTTTGACTGACTGTCATAGGCTCCAGCTCTCGAGAAAGGGCTTCACTGACGCTACAGTGTGTGACTGCAGTTGAATGCCAGCCAGCATTTGATATTTGCAGGCTGGATAGAATGTAGCTTGTTAGCATAACAATAGTGAGAGAATTTTGATAATATTACTTTTGTCACTTATGTTTGTGGTCAACCCTATTTGTATGGCACCTCTGGGTATACTGACAATAAGCAAACAACATTCAGGATTTAGATCTTACAAGATCTGTCATTATTTCATTTCATTTCAATTTTCTTTTGATTATTGGTTTTGGAGAGAAAAGGTGGCCATAGGAAAAAAAAAATTGTTGCATTTTATCCCCTAAGTATTAAAAATCACTGTGATGGCACTTAGATTTGCATATATAGTCCTGAAATGAAAGTTGTTTTTTGTTTTATTCAGATAACTGCAGCTTGGGGATAGGTTTTAATTGGATTAGCCAATTTGGACACCTGAGATTTAATTTCTCATTCTATGACCTCCTACGTTTTTGGGTGATTTCCATGTCTGAAAACATACATTAAAAAAACAAAAACTCGGGTAATGTATCCTAACCTGGAGGAAGCATCCATTTGTGCAGCAAACAGTAAAAGTAGTTGTAAGCCTCTAAAGGATACTAAGTGACACTTGATCATTATTCATCTGGTAGAAGAAGCTGTGATCAGTTTTCTCCTGGTTCAAGCAAGAACATCATCACGTGTTCACTCTGCTCCCAGGTAAACCCCTCAGCTGCTTCTGCAGCTGTGCAACAACTGCAGATTTTTCTTAATTCAGGAACCATCATGTGGGAAAACAAACGGTAATTGTGGGAGAGGACATTGTCCCCACACACAAGCATAGTGTTCCTATGCGGGTTTTTAACAACCTAGGTTCCCTTCTTTCCCTAGAACAAAGAGGAAACAGGTTAAATGTGTTTTGCAGAACTTTGTTGGGGTTTCCATGGGGGAAAAATATTTCTTTTCTTACAAATTTCTCATGTAGAGAAAACATATAGTCTGGAGGAGGCCTACTTTTTCAGAAATAGTATTTTCCTCTAATAGTAACCTATAAGAAGCATTTTATTTTTTATCAGTTTTGGAAAAAGTTTTAAAAAGCCAACTTTTAAACCTATATTCTTACAGAAAAAAATCAACCTTTCCTTTGTCTAATTTATTCATGCAGTGGAGCAAATAAAACAACTCAGTGATAAACACCAAAACCTAGCACGTGCAGCTACTAAAAGTGTTGTTTTTAACTGTAAAAACTGCTGTAGAGACTAGTTACTATTTAATATTTGTGACCCATTATTCAGGACTCAATTTTACCAAACAAGTTTGTGATGCAAAGCACTATGCAAGTTTAGATTTGTTTTAAATGAAGTGCCTATGTGCTAAAGTTAATAATTAAATCAGTTATCAAATAAAAAAAACACCTTTTCTCCAATTTTCCTGAACAGTTCAGAAAAAAGTATTTGTATTACACTAATTAGCTATAGAGTAATAACTGCCTCAACTTTCTCTTTCAAGGAAAAGACACAGAGGAAAGTGGGATCTATAAAGTCTCTGGATAATTTCTTCAATATAACAAAGTCTAAGACTTAAAAAGCCAATCTCCTCTTCCTCATGTTACTTCAGACTAATTTCAAAATGATTGAAGTAACCATTCTGAACTTTGTCTGTATTAGCAATTTATTTACTAATATAAAGGGAAAAATCGTACAAAAAAAGCATGAACCATGCTATTTATATGACCCTCCATATACATGGATAGCATTGGAATATTCTGGTAAATCTGTTTCAGATACTGTAAATGACTTGCCATTGATCTAAGTATTAAATCCCGTGAATAGGACATTATATCATTGAAACTGGTTTGTCAGTTTGGTTTTTGTGCTTTGGGGATGACTACCATTTCAGTTGTTAACCTTTCAAATTCTAGACACTGTTCTCTAAAACAGAATAATGGGCATATCCATTTGCAAGCTACTTAAATTACATATTATTTTTGCCACCTTTAATGTCACAAATGTGAGGTCCAAAGCTATAATGAGACAAACCAGTTTGCTTTAAATAACTTTATTCTTATATACCTGCAGTTATATGTAGCATTTAATTATACTGAATATTCCAGTTATTATAGTGTGAAAACCTTACAAAATATGTGCAAATATTCCTTCAGTTTTAATACCTCAAACTGTTTTTTGCACTTCAGGGGTAAGGTGTGATGACATGTAAAAGATGATTGTTTAATAAAATAATTGTAAATGAATATCTTTTAAAAAGTGACTTTTTTGTTGGGTGTTTTTTATTTTTTTAAGATATATTTCTTATGTTGTTTTTAAGTTACAATGGAAATATATTGTGTCCTACTCTCAACATATTATTCCTACTTTTACAAACTTTAAGCAAGATTAAACTTCAAATAAGCTGCCTAATGCGACAGGGAAGGGCAGTAGCTCTGGGAGAGATGAAGCCTGCCCTCTCCACCCTGAGCTTCAGCAGCCCTGTGATGGGAGCATATTCATGATATCACCGAGGGTAAAGAAATGCTTTACCTTGAGTTTGGGCTCTGATTAAAACTGAGCCTATGGGTTTGTTTTTTTTTTTGAAATTCTGAGGGGAAAGTAAAAACTGGAAAGATAGGAACTCAGCTTCAGCCCAAAGTTGCATAGTCTCTCATGACAGTTCTGTCAGGGTCTGGCTGTCATTCCTTGTTTTGGAATATGACATAGAGCTGAGGAGAAATCCTTTTCCTCACTTAGGGAGAATCCAATCTTACAGAAGTGAGTACTTCTCTGGGTCCTCAACTACTGGCAATTAGCTTTGGGAGCAGCACAGACATCATGGTCCATGAAGGAGCATTATTCCCTCTGGAGAATGTAAGGCAGAGAATTTCTAGAAGTTAGAAAAGAGCAGCAGAGAAGTATATGGGAGACATTTGTTTGCAAACACACATGAGGCATATCTGAAGGATTCTCAGAGCACTTGGCAGGAGAGAGCTGTAACAGGATGGAGAGCCTTCTGTCAAGGCAGTGGGGGCTATTAGGCTAACACACATTTGCTTTCATTTTATATTTATAAGGGAAATAGCAAGCTGACCATAGATCAATTGCTTTAAAAAATGAAGTTCCTCAATTATTTATGAGTGGGGAGACATTTAATACAAAACAATCCAAATCTGTAATTTAAAAAATATATATACTTGGGTAGTAAACAAAACAAATACCAGGATTAGCTGGTGTTTTAGGGTTCTCCAGAGGAAAAGAACAAATAGGATGTATGTATATAAAGAGATTTCTTTTAAGGAATTGGCTTTCTTTATTATGGAGGCTGACAAGTCCCAAGATTACAAAGGGCAAGATGGAGACCCAGGCGAGCCGATAATGTGTTTCCAGTCTGAAAGGCAGCAGGCTCAAGCCCCCAGAAGAGCTCTTGTTTCAGTTCTAAAGGAAGGCTTAAACCAGTGTCCCAGTTAGAAAGGCAATCAGGCCTTCCTGGGTCTTTCAGGGAGGAATTTCTCCTAGTCATGGGAGAGAGAGACTTTTGTTCTATATTGATTTTCAACTGAATAAATGGGGTCCAACTCACATTAGGGAGGGCAGTCTGCTTTACTTGTGTATTCAAATATTAGGTCTCATCCAGAAACATTCTACAGACACATCCAGGGTAATGTTTGACCAAATGTCTGGGCAAGCTGTGGCCCAGTCAAATCGACACTAAATGAACCATCACAGCTGGTAAGGTTGCAAACATACCATCAATATGTGTCACACTACTAGAAGAGAACACGTCCTAATGTTCTCTTTTTAGGGGGAACTAAGGAAATGAATAAATACAAATAGCACACAATTTGATAATCTCCACTTGAGATTATTTTGAAATATTTAATGTCTTGAGGTAGGGGCTTGTGAGCAGGGGGTCCTCTTTCACCTTAGCTAAAAATACAAATCAAATAGAGAAAAAACAGGGCCATGAGTTGGTGGGCAGCAATGTGCTTGAAAATTATGGTGAATTATCTCCCTCGTCTTATCAGGAGAAACAGAGCAGAAGAAGACCTGGCATCAAAGTACTGATTGGATCTACATCCTGCAGGCTTGGCATTGAGGGTGCTGGGAGCCAAGGAGTGGATTGAGGGAAATCATCAGCTGTGACAACAGGCCAGAAACACTAAACAACATAAAACAGCAAAGCAGAATAATAGGAGCAAATGCAACAAGGAAATTGCTGAAATCTGGGAAGAGAGGCAGCTTCTCAGAGGGTATGAGTTCACTAAAAGTGAAAATGTTAGTTGCTCAGTCGTGTCCCACTTTTGGGGACCCATAAACTGTAGCCCACCAGGCTCTTCTGTCCATGGAATTCTCCAGGCAAGAATACTGGAGTAAGTAGCCATTCCTTTCTCCAGGGGATCTTCCCAACCCAGGGATTGAACCTGGATCTCCTGAATTGCAGGCAGATTCTTTACCATCTGAGCCACTAGGGAAGCCCATGAATTCACTGGTAGAAGACAAAAAACAAATCTCCGGGAATTGTTACCCATGTTCCTCATGACAGTGACTTGCCTCCTCCAGACGCTCAAAGGAAGTGGAAACTTGATAAATATAAATTATACTTTCATGTTTCTGAGAATACCTTGCCTGATAGCTTATAAAAAGCACTAGTCTCTACAAATTTGAATGACACAGGAGAACTAAGATAGCCTTGATTAATACCACTTTTTGCTTAGATAGAAAAGAGAGAATTTGTTTTGGGTTCTAGACATAATATTTGGAAATCTCTGTTCAATAAACTTCACTTAAAAAGTGCTTTGTATTCTTGGCAGTGAAATTGAGAACTCATATTGTTTTCTGCACAGTTCAAACCTCCAGTTCCCTTTTGACCTGAGGATCTGGCTATTTTTTGTTTTATAAATTGCCAACATAATCACCTCAATTTTCTCTTCCATTTTCCATGTTGAAAAGAGAAGTGACATCATGATATGGAAGTTTAGTCAAAGGCAACTCGGCCCAGATGTTGAGGTTAGTTTTCATCAGGAGCTTAGCTGTTTTGGGCTTCCCTGATGGCTCAGATGGTAAAGAATCCACCTGTAATGCAAGAGACCCAGGTTTGATCCCTGGGTTGGGAAGATCCCCTGGAGAAAAGAATGGCTACCCACTCCAGTATTCTTGCCTGGAGAATTCCATGGACAGAGGAGCTTGGCAGGCTACAGTCCATGGGGTCACAAAGAGTTAGACATGACTGAGTGACTGAACTGATAACTTTTTTAGCAATGCCGAAAGTGGAATCCATTACTAAATAATCCTGCTGGTTTGGCTAATCAATTAACACTGGAAGATGCTGGGAGAGTTTGGGTTTGACAATTTCATGCAACTCTTATAAAGGTCCTGAAGCTATTTTTCCCTTAGTACTTAGTTTTCTAACTTTAGAAATTATTTACCACTTGGGGATTAGAACTGATTTTATTTTAAAAGCTATTGATTTGCTAATATATATTTTGTTGTTCATAAACTGAGATGGCAGAGAATAAGGTGGAGTGCCCACTGAGAGAGAACTGAACAAATTTTATCTCAAATTCTCTAAAGGTAAGTCACAATTTGTTTTGGCATCACTCTCAGTCTCAAAACACAATATGGAACAAAGGTTATTCACTATCTCTCATTAAAAGATTTTTCAATATTTTAGTTTTGATACTGCCTTCTTTCCAGTTTGTCAACAGATCCATAATGAGAATTTCTCTTATTTCACACTCCATAATCCCTGGTCTGTAGCCCTTGTCCTATGGTCCAAAATGGAAAAAAGGTCCAAAAATAGAGATAAAAGGCATACACACACCATAAATACTTTAAGGAAATTTCATGAAAGCTACCACAGGACAATTTCATTATTTCACTGGTTGGAACTTAGTCACATGGTCACAATACCAACACGGGTGTCCCGGAAATGTGCTGTGGGTGTTCATGTGCCCAGCTGTCAACAGAGGATCTGACTTAAACCTATGTTACTAAAATAGTGTCATTATTTACTCATAGCTTTAAAACATTAAATATATTGATGTATGTACAAAGACTTTTATCACCATTATTTTTAATAAAAATATTAGATGCCACAAACATTTCTAAATACAGAATTCTTAGATGTATTATGGTACTTCGCTGTAATTTAATGATATGTAAGCACTAAAATCGCTTATAAAAATCCTTTGTGTGCTCAGTCACTCAGTTGTGTCTGACTTTTTGTGACCCCATGGACTGTGCAGCCCACTAGGCTCCTCTGTCCATGGGATTTTCCAGGGAAAAATACTGGAGTGGGTTGCCATTTCCTTCTCCAGGAAAAAATCTTTACCCAAATAGAAAATGCATATATGACAGAACATGAAAAGTAGCAGAATAGAATAGAAGGGGAAGAAGTGGAAGAAGTGACAGACTTTATTTTCTTGGGCTCCAAAATCACCACTGATGGTGACTGCAGCCATGAAATTAAGAGATGCTTGCTCCTTAGAAGGAAAGCTATGACAAACCTAGACAGTGTATTAAAAAGCAGAGACATTACTTTGCCAAAAAGGCCTGTATAGTCAAAGTTCTAGTTTTTATAGTAGTGATGTATGGATGTGAGAGTTGGACCACAAAGAAGGCTGAGAACCAAAGAATTGATGCTTTCAAATTGTGGTGCTGGAGAAGGCTCTTGAGAGTCCCATGGACAGCAAGGAGATCAAACCAGTCAATCTTAAAGGAAATCAACCCTGAATATTCACTGGAAGGACTGATGCTGAAGCTGGAGCTCCAATACTTCGGCCACCTGATGCAAAAAGCTGACTCATTGGAAAAGACTCTGATGCTGGGAAAGATTGAAGGCACGAGGAGAAGAGGGCAGCAGAGGATGAGATGGTAAGAAGACATTTCCAACTCAATGGACATGAATCTGAGCAAACTCTGGGAGACAGTGAAAGGGAAGCCTTATGTGCTGTAGCCATGGGGACACAACTTAGTGACTAAACAATAGCAACATATATAATATGAGCTCACACAGAAAAAAGATAGGAAAGAAATTGATAGAAAGGTTAACTATGGTCAGTTCGGGAAAGTAATTGGTTTTGATATTAGCCTTCCTATACTACTACTCTCTAACATGTTTTCTTTTTTCTCTCTCTTTTTTTTTTTTTTCTTTTTTGAGAAAGTATCCAGATAATTTAAACTACCAGAAGGTAGTTTCAGTGGTCTGGTAATTTGGAAGCTGAAGAAAGTGTTTTGTCTATATTATAATTGTCTATAGATAATTGTATCAATTCTTGACTTTATTTCATCTATTGAAAAAAAAATTCTTTGTATGTAATCTAATGAACATATAGGAAGAAAACAAAAATCCAAACCTTTCTGAGAGACAATGGAAATGCAACTACTCTATTTATTCTAAAACAATTCTAACATTTTACTCAACATGAAAATGGTCTGCAAAGTACTTAAGATTATACAGTGGAAGACACTAAGCAAATTTGGGGAACTCAGGATTCCTGACAACAATAAATGAGCTGTCTTACTTGTTTTTCATTTGTGCATTTGTTTCTCCCATATCACTAGTATTCATTATGGTCACACAGCCAGGCTCACAATGAAACTGAGTTTATGCTCTGGGAAATGCTGGAAAGCACCATCTTCATTTTGTCAACAATGAAAATTATGTTTGTCCATGTTCTCTGGAGCTGGTGGCTGAAATGTCTGAAAACAACATCCAGGCATTTCCCCTCTCACTCTGGGGGAAAAATATACCTACTGACATTATTATTATTATTATTATTATTTTTACTAATAATCTGTTTCCCCTTTGCCCTTTAAGACAGAGAAAAACTGCATGTAATGAATGCTATTTGTACATAAAGGCAATTTCCAGAATAAGTATAATGCCACAGCCTGTCGATTCTTGAGAGAAATGGCTTATGAAACATTATCCCCTTTAGCTGAACACTACTCATATTTTGTAATGAATAAATGACCATTTTCTGTGCATTTTTGCCTTACCCTGTCATCTCATCAAATCCTGAAAATTGCTTTGTTGTTGTTCAGTCACTAAGTCGTGTGCCACTCTTTGGGACCTCCTGGACTGCAGCATGCAAGGCTTCCGTGTCCTTCACTATCTCTCAGAGTTTGCTCAAACTCATGTCCATTGAGTCAGTGATACTATTGAACCATCTTATCCCCTGTTGCCATCTTCTCCTTTTGAGTTCAGTCTTTCCCAGCATCAGAGTCTTTTCCAATGAGTCAGCTCTTCCCATCAAGGGGCCAAAGCACTGGAACTTCAGCTTCAGCATCAATCCTTCCAGTGCATATTCAGGGTTGATTTCCTTTAAAATTGACTGGTTTAATCTCCTTGCAGTCCAAGGCACTCTCAAGAGTCTTCCCAGCACAACAGTTCAAAAGCATCAATTCTTTGGTTCTCAGCCTTATTTATGGTCCAACTCTCACATCCATACATGACTACTGGAAAAACTAGAACTTGGACTATACAGGCCCTTGTTGGCAAAGTAATGTCTCTGCATTTTAATACACTGTCTAGGTTTGTCATAGCTTTTCTTCCAAGGAGCAAGCATCTTTTAATTTTGTGGCTGCAGTCAGCATCTGCAGTGATTTTGGAGCTCAAGAAAATAAAATCTGTCACTGTTTCCACTTTTTCCCCATCTATTGACATAAAATGATGGGGCTGGATGCCATGACCTTAGTTTTTTGAAAGTTGAGTTTTAGCCAGGTTTTTCACTCTCCTCTCTCACCCTCATCAAGATGCCCTTTAGTTCCTCTTCACTTTTTGAGAGGAGAGTGGTATCATCAGCATATCTGCAGTTGTAGGTGTTTCTCCTGGCACTCTTGATTCCAGCTTGAGCTTCATCTAGCCAGCATTTAACATGTTGTACTCTGCACAAATAAGCAGGGTGATAATATACAGCCTTGATGTACTCTTTTCCCAATTTTGAATCAGTCCATTGTTCCATGTCTGAGTCTTAGTGTTGCCTCTTGACCTGCATACAGATTTCTCAGGAGACAGGTAAGGTGATCTGGTATCCTCATCTCTTGAAGAATTTTCCACTTTGTTTTGACCCATGCAGTCAAAGGGTTTAGCATAGTCAATGAAGTAGAAGTAGTTTTTTTTTTTTTAATTCCCTTGCCTTTTCTATGTATGATCCAAGGGATCCAAGCAATTTGATCTCTGGTTCCTCTGCCTTTTCTATATCTAGCTTGCACATCTGGAATTTCTTGGTTCACAGACTGCTGCAGCCTAGCTTGAAGGATTTTGAGTATTACCTTGCTAGCATGTGAAGTGCAATTGTACATTAGTTTGAAGATTCTTTGGTGTTGCCTTTCTTTGGGATTTGAATGAAAACTGACATTTTCCATCTGTGGACACTGCTGATTTTCCAAATTTGCTGGCATAATGAATGTAGCACTTTAACAGCATCATCTTTTAGGTTAGAAATAGCTCAGCTGGAATGTCTTCACTTTTATTAGCTTTGTTCCTAGTAATGCTTCCCAACTGCTCACTTGACTTCATACTACAGGATGTCTGGCTCTAGGGGAGTGATTACACCATCCTGGTTATCCAGGTTATTAAGATCTTTTTTGTATAGTTGCTCTGTGTATTCTTGCCACCTCTTCTTAATCTGTTCTCCTTCTGTTAGGTCCTTCTGCTAGTTACCCTTTCTGTCCTATATTTTTCCCATCTTTGTTTATATTCCCTCCATGCCCTACTCAGTATCCTTTGGATAGGGTGGCCAGGACTCCATTATAAAAAAAGCAGTAAGGTCTGAATTCCTGCACCTTTCAGGGAAAAGGCTGTAGCAGCTTTCCTGCATTAACTCACGAACTCTTTGAGTTAAATTTTTTAAAGCAGAGATCTTTTCTTAAAATGTCAGCCAGTGACAGTATCTTCATATATACCCAGAGGGTTTGAAATAATGCCTTGAATAGTACATGGTTTTTTCTACATTGGTAACTGTAGAGTTCAAAGGGATCACATCTTGCCTCAGCCAAAAATCATCATTTTTCTTTCTTGGAATGGGATTCAGAGAATTTTGGGGACCCAGGGGTGCGGGGTTGGGCGAGGCCAAGTCACTGGGCACCAGGCATGCTAGGGCCCACTCAGGAGAGCTGCTGGGAAGAGGGTTTAGCTGCTCTGTGCATCAAGAGGGACAGGCAGCCGACTTGAGGGACACGTTCTTTGTTGTATGGCGTTACAAGACTGCCATCTTTACAGACGCCAAGGAGTTAGACGTCATATAGAAGCCGCAGCGCATCTTGAAGGGCACCCTCAAGCCGCTGCCAGACGAGCTGCGCCAGCTTCTGGACGCCTGTGAGTGTGTGGCTCTCAGGCTGGCCTCTGTGGGACTAGCCTTCCGGGCAGATGGAGCATTTGAGGCCCTGTGCATGGAGCCCGTCTCCAGCTCACCTGAGCTGCGGATGTGATCACTCAAGAAGCAGCGCCAAGGAGCAAACAAGCTGTGCAGTGAGAGACCCTTCCCTCACCACTCCTTCCACCTACCAACACCCACGTTCCGCGCCCCCCACCCCGCACCCCCGTGTGCATAAAACATATTTGGGTGTCTAAAAAAAAAAAGAAAGATTATTCTCTTAATCCCATCAGAAGAAAGAAAAATGTGTATCTTTTGCTCTTCAGTTTAAATGACTTGCCCCAATATCTGAACTCTGTGCTAACTCTAAATGCAAGGTGAGAAGCAAAGAATAATGTGCTGTTTTAAATGTAGATGGAAGATAAGATGTTGAGGCTAAATTTTAAAACCACACCAAGATATATTCATTCCCCTCTCACATTTAAATAATGCTCACATTAAATAATTGTTCCAAAGGAACTGTCAAATGAAACAGTCAGTTATAGCTTTTCCTAGCTGAGCTCTGACAACCATAAAAGTCTAAGGCTTACAGTGAAGCTATGAAAATAATTTTTTTAAAAAACTCATTTGCAAAACATGAGCAAAACCTTATTTCTATCTGATATTGGCAGAAAAATGAGCAAGTTCTACAATATTGATTAGGTGAGGCTTTCTAGATTATATTGATTATGCAGGGCTAGCTCAAGGAATCTAAACCATGTAGGACAAAATTGAGTTTTGAGGACCTATGCATAAATTGAAAAGACACAGGCATTATTGTTTTTAACTTTTATCTTAGATGATATCTTTATCTGTGCTTTCTACTCTCAGGGAAAATATAGAATTGACTATGAAATGCAGAAGCTCTGAAAATCAGTGCTTAGAGCTTCCTGGGGGCCTAACTTGAAGTCAAGAGATTGAGCACCTTGCTTGTAAAACAAGTTGCTCATTCCTGAGAGCTGATAGCACATCATGGCCAACATTGGTCTGGAATAAAGAGAAATAAACTGGAAACTTACAATAACCCTAGAATGCTAATCCTGGATGTATGATCCCCTGACCCTTACTTGTCAGAAATGGAATTTCTCAGAACCCAGTTCAGATCTATTCAGTCAGAAACTCCGGAGGTGGAACCCCATATTTTCTATTTAGCAAGCTGTCTAGTTGATTTTGGTGCTTTCTAAAGTTTGAGAACCACTGCTTGGAAATAAACTTGAAGGCAATTCCAGAAAGCTGAAAAGAGATGACCATGGATATATGGCATCATCTGTATAACCCCACACAGAAAGAAGGAGCCACTACCTAGTGTGTGGAGCTCTTAACACCTCAATTAAGAAGTCCTCTATTATGTATAGCATTTTGACTCAAATGTTTACAATTATCCATCATTTATGATTACCAGGGCTGATTCAGAACTGGCTGGGCAGGTGTGTACCTTCTCCCTCATTTCTCCTTGCTTATTATCTATGCTTAGTATTTTATATGCTTAGTGAAAGGGGATGAACATTCCAGATTGAGAAGGATGGTTCTTTGGTCAAAAACGTCCACATCCCTGAATTCCTCTGTACCATATTCTTTAAGGACAGAGAGTGCTCCAGAATTTGGAAAGTTTTTATTGTCTAGATTGTGTTGATTTGGTCTCCAGAAATATTCTATAGTAGAAGAAAATAGTCAGGCCTGATTTCAATCAGTTGTAACTTGTTAGCTGTATGACCTTGAGGAAGTCATTTAGCTTCTTTGAACTTCAGATTCTTTATCTAGGAAAGTGAAGATTCTTATACCAACTTTTGGGGTTAATTTGAGGACTAGAGATAATCTGAAATGAAAGTCACTCAGTCGTGTTCAACTATCTGGGACTCCATGGTCTGTAGCCCATCAGGCTCCTCCTTCCATGAAATTCTCCAGGCAAGAATACTGGAGTGGGTTGCTATTTCCTTATCCAGGGGACTCTTCCCCACCCAGGGATTGAACCCTGGTCTCCTACATTATAGGTAGACTCTATATTATCTGAGCCACCAGGGAAAGGCCTGCCACTTGGAAGATATTTGACCCTCCACTCAACTTGATTTCCCCTTCCTTTTGCATCTTTGTTGGCTATTATTGTGATTTCTGACTTAATTTTGTTTCTAATAGGGTGGTGGGAAGTTAAGAGCATGGGCTGTGGGTTTGAATCCCACATATTTGTGTTTTCCTCGTGTGTACAGTGTGAAAAATAATACTGTTTACCTTCACAAGGGAAGGGAATAAATGAATATAAGGTGCTTTTCAAATGACTGACAGACAGTAAGCATGCCATTAATGTTAGCTATTACTTTTAACCTCATTCCTCAGCCTGTTGTGATTTCACTTTTATTTATTATTCTGCTTGTACCCTGAAAATAGTACTTTAGTGGAAAGAAATCATCTATTCACTCATTCATTCAGCAATTATTTTTGAAGATCTACTGTGTGACTGAACTGAACTGTGTGAAAGGACTACAGCAGCAATAGATTGCTGCCTCAACCTGTCTGTTCAAAATCTGTTTTTAAAGACATATTTGAATTTACCACTTACTTCTTCTCCAGGTCTCCAGGTTAGTTTTCTAATCTGTAAAACATGGATAACAATAATTCTTTCTGTATCCATGTTAGAGTGTTGTAAATAAAATGAGATAGTAAATGAGATTCCAAAAACTGAAATGAGAAGCCTCAAGACCTTACATATATAATCAAATCATATACAAATAGCATAGCATCAGGGTAGAGGAATACAACTACTCCTCCTCCTTTCCAAACACATCCCCCAGCTTCCTACTTGTATTTTCTTTAACAACCTTCGTGCTCTTAGTAGGATGAGATGAGTGAGAACAAACTATTTAACAAGTGTGAAATAAAGTAGAAAGGCCAAATTCACAAGATTTTCCTCTTTTTCAAAAACTTAAAGCTCTAGACACTACTGTAATGTTGCATATTACCAAGGTTATTTGTTGGAAAGAAAGTTTATCAACCACCAAGATAACACTCTGAAAACGAGGACTGGATTCTTGCACCCTGAACGACATCCGAGTGTTGGGGGCACTGTGGCTCCTTGCCTGCTCCAGGCTGCTGAACTACAGGTTACTACAGATCCACTTCAGAGCCAAGAAACATGGCAGTGATGAGGGTCCTTTCTCCCTCAGGGCTGTGATGACAGGGTCTTAAGTTTGACTTGCTGCTTTTCAGATTCATCGCTGCTGGATCTTTGGGAACTCCCTGGACATCTGTGTGTCCATCAGGGCGCATACTTTCCTGTTACTTGTCACCTTCCACGACTGGATTCTAATTCCTGACTTGTTCTCCATTTTCCTGACAGCCTGCATAGCGCTTTTCTCTGCCTCTGCTCCTATCAGTTGCTACCAGGTCCTGTCCTGCTGTTAACTAGAATCATGAGCTGCATTGTTCCTGACCAAAGGTGTCACTAGTATTAGAAGATTCCCCTCTGGGGACTCTTCTTTCACTTCTCCCCCATGGAATTTTACACCAGCCCAGCTTATGTCTAACTCTGACCATGGTTTGATTTTTAATTTTAGATGGTTGGCCTTCAGGAGAGTCACTGCATGTAGGTTCTTAACCGTGTGCATTTTTGGCTTATTTCTTTTACGCTGTAGTCTGCTGAGCAGTTTCAGAATCTTACAGCCTGGAACATGTGGGTCAAGGCAGGGAATCTATTGAGGAGAAAGGGTCATTTCAAACTTTCCTAAACAGCAATTTAGGAGACCCAAGCCATTCAAATCATAAAATTTCTAAGAAGGCAAGCAAAAATATTGTTAATTAAATGTTTAATCTTTATTATAGCTAGCATATTAATTTTAAGTAGTTTTAATTTATAGCACAATTTATGTGTGGCATATAGTCTTTATAGTGTAGAGTGCCCTCTTGTATATTCCATGCATATAGGGATGCTCATTTTATTGGGCTCTGAACATCATTTTAGTATTAAATGTATGGAAGAATTTTATGCTTGTTTTTATGACATCATTGGCCTCAGCTAGCCTTACTTTTATGCCAGTCTCTTGACAAGAACACAGCTCCAAATTTCAACATTGTTTCTATGGGAAAATACATAAATACACTGTCTTTCATGAACATTTGCTTGTTTATAGTTTCAATAAACCTGAAGGACAGAGACCTAGGTTTTCTTCTTTCTGTTAGAACTTTTTCCCTCCTTATTTTTCCCTTTTGGGATAATGATTTCCTTTTAGGTTATGTGATCATGCCATGTGGTGGTTGAACCTTTTACTGTGAATGAAGCATTCATTTCCTGAGTTACTAAATTCTTAGGAAACTAACGTTCTTAACAATGCATGTAAGTATGGGGGGTTGTTGTATATATAAATGTATTACAACCAAGAAAAGAATCCTTAATTAGAAAGCAATTTCATTTAAAAAAGAAAAGCTATTGAAATAGAAAATAAAAGTTGATTTAAACCATATCTGTCTTTTATTGTTGGCACTTTAACTGCTCTTCTCTCAGTATATTTTAGTTCACAGTCTTGTCCAGAGATCTAGATTTTATTTGGCCAGTGAGGCTGAAAACCCTTTCCCTGGTCATCTGGAACAAGATGGAATCTGACAGATGCAGCTGCAGTGCATAATATCCTCAAAAACCCTGAACTTCTGGAGGTTGATAACAAAGTAAGCTGTACCCAGGGTCTTAGGTAACATACAAAGCAGTAACAACTGGTGATATACCAGAAAGAATATTGAACAAGAAGTTGAGAGACTGACATTCACTTTGACAAATCATAATTTCTCTAAAATTCCATTCGATCCCTTATTTTTGTGCTTTATTAATGTCCTGTTGGAAATGCAATCAGCATTTCTTCTACTTCATGTGTCAAACTACTTTAATACATTAACATTTTAACAAAAGTGGTATAATTACATGTAGAAACATATGCATTGCAACCTTAAGTTGTCTGTCCTTGGAGAGAGGGTAACTGTTAAGCCTAACTATGAAGAAAAAAAAAAACTAAAAGCCTAACTATGAAGATTTAGGTTAAGCCAGCAATAAATATAATTTGGTATTTTAAAACTCCCATCTTCAGACTTTATATAATAAACTATACATGCTAGAATAATAAGATCTTATAAACAGCAAACATATAGTCATTTTTTGTTTGTACTTAAAAGCTTTTAATTTTATGTCAGTTGTCATTATATATTGTAAGAGGCAAATCCTCAAAACTATCTTTCTATATGAATGAAAAGTCATATATATTGGGAGACTATTTCATTTCATCCATGTGCTGTTCATTTCAGTCCAGAGTTAGCAAATATTTCATATGCACACACTGAAATCTCTTATAGTCCAATTTTAAGGTTGCCAGGTATTCTGATTTCAATCTGACTTGACCAATTAAAATTGCAATTTAAATGGTTAGATTCTACCATTAGATTTTTAATTACCTTCAATTCTATCAGAGTGCTTCCAATCCTTTGTAGCAGATTCATTTCCTGCTTTACCAAAAAGACAATACTCTAAATAGGCTTTTTGCCCTGCTAGTGATTTCTTTCTCTGCAAAGAGTTTTAACACATACTGTTGTTTATTTCTTCTCTTACTCAAGGACAAATTTATGTATAAAATAAGTAACACACCATACAAAGGAAAGACAAGATGAGGAACATGATAATATTTACCTTGTGAAAAAAGATACTCATAATTTCTTTAATATATGTGACTGAGCGTGTTTGTCATTTTAACTAGGATCTGTAAATGTTCATAATTATATGACTCTCCATTGTTAAGCCCTCCTTTGCCTAGGTCATTTCAAATACAACCCTACTCTAGAGAACATAATTAAGTAATTAAATTAAATACATAGAAAAAGAGAAGCCTTCACTTAGTGGCCTCTGGTTTCAAACACAACACTGAATAAAATCATAGAGAATCAATCTGAAATGTATACATGTACACTTATATAAAAATATACTGTAAAAGATGTAGCAATAGAAAGTTGCATTCTTATTCTTGATGCTATCACCAGGCATTTCTGGGCAAGTCATTAATTGCTTCATGCCATCAAGGACCGTTTAGTGGACTGAAGCAATAACCTTCTAAGTGGCCTCACTGGCTGGAAAGATTTGTTAGGTTCCAGAAGAAGCCCATGATAGTTTATACAGGAGTGCGAAAAGTCAGGCATGCTGGAAATGATTTTGTGACTGCATATAATAACTTTGAGAATATGAATGTTATTATATGTGAGTAGGTGATTAAAGGAAAATGGTTTTCTTTCCTTGATGCTTGAGGATTTTTGATGTAACCAGTGTCCAAAAGTGAAGGTGACTCTATTATAATGCTACAGCATCTTGGCAGAAAAGCGTCCCATTATTTGTAAACCCTTTTAATCAAAATCTAGTGTGACAAGAGATTGCCAGTTTCTCTAAACGGGATCTGTTGCCATTATAATCAATTCCGACAAGCTCCTGGCTCATTTTTAAAAGGAGGTACTGTTTATCCTTGAATCAAATAATAACCTAAAAAAAGCCAAATTAAATTTTTTATAAGATCTGCATATCTTACATAGGAAATTCATATATAAACAAAGAGTTTGCTTCTGTGCCTGTCACTGACTGGTATTATGGAAGGTACTACAAGCTAGAGTGGTTGACAGATTTGGATTCAGGCAAATCTTAGGTCTGCTACTTGCCAGCTATGTGATCTTACACAAACTTCTTAATATCCCCTAAACCTCAGTTTCCTCATCTGTGAAATGAGGTGACCATATGTAGTTGTGAGGATTAAATGAGATTCTCTAATACAAATTTTGAACATAGGAGCTAAGACAGTATGTCCTAAATCCTTTGTTCCTGGTGATGATGGTGAATAGCTTTCAACTCAAACTGAAATTCTTTGATAGTTTTCCCTTTGTCCATATTCAAGCAGTAGTCAGACCCTTTAATTCAGCCTCTAAAATAACTCATGCGTGCATGAGTGCACGCCAAGTTGCTCAGTCATGTCTGACTTTTTGTAACCCCGTGAACTGTAGGCTGTTAGGCTCCTCTGTTCATGGGATTATCCAGGCAAGAATAGTGGAGTGGGTTGCCATTTCCCCCTCCAGGAGATCTTCTCGACCCAGGGATCAAACCCACATCTCCTGCATCTCTGGCAATGGCAGGTGAATTTTTTTACTACTGATTCACTGAGGAAGCTCACAATATCTTATATCTATGCTTTATTTTCAGTCCTAGCTTTCTGCTCTGTATCAGCCTGTATTCAAATGAAAGTGTGTGCAAGAGAACTTTATAAATTCTAGTAGACTAAAGAATTATTGGTTATTTCTAATATTTTATTGCAACTTCCCAGAACTATGGTAATTTATTAACTGGTATATCTGCCACTAGTCACTTCACATTCTAATCCATTCTTAGCAGTGCTACCATAGGTATGTTTTGAAGCATTTCTTTTTAGATCACTACCTTCCTCAAATACTTTATATCTCCCCTAGGCATGATAGGGGAGATAGACAACAATCTACTAAAGTGGGTCATTGCCTCTCTTTTTAACCTTGCCTTCCAACATTTCCCCTTAAATACCACTAACAGTCTTCTCTTCATCACTTCAAAAGATGTCTTCCTCTGAATTTGTTCTAACATTGCCTTATATGAATGGTTAACTAAGTAGTTATAATATTTAAAGATTTATATTTATTGAGGTATAATTGAGATATAACATTATATTCATTGATGAATACTTAGGATATTTCCATATCCTGGCTATTGTAAAATTTTCAGTGAACATGGAGGTACATATATCTTTTTGAGTTAGTGTTTTCGTTTTCATTTTGATAAATACCCAGAAGTGGAATAGCTAGATCATATGATAATTACATTTAAAATTTTTTAAGGAACTTCCTTGCTATTTTCCATAGTGGCTGAAACAATTTACATTCCATTATATACATCGTAGTTGATCCTTTAGTTGGACAAATATTTATTGAAAAAAATTTTGTATGCTTTCTCTTTGTACTGAATGGTCTATTACTCTCCTGACTACTTAAATTCCTATCCTCTAAAGCTCTACTTAATTTTTTTTTTAATTTAACTTTCTTGCATCTCTCAGGTGGGAATCCACCTCTTCTTTACCTGTTCTCCATTTTCTAGACTCTATATTCATCCTTTCCTCTTAGTTTGCCATTTATGACTTAATCTGAGAAGTCTGGAGGATGAAGACTGGGTTGTTATTTGCCCTCCACCCTCCACAGTGCCTTGTGTAACATCTTTCACAAGGAAGGTGCTAAATTAGGAGAAAAGACACTGTCTTTTTCTCTATAGATGTATTTGCTAATAGTAACCTGCAGTAAAGGAATAGAGGGACAAAAGATGGAGCAGCAGGCAAACTGAAGAAAAAAATCCCCCAATATCCCCCCAGAGGACATAGAGATTGGCTTTGATGCCCCCTTCTCTTTTCTCATGTACTCCTCTTAGTCTGTACATTATTTTGATATTTGTTTTAACCAGAATTCGCCAGGATAAAAATGGTAGGCGAAGGTCACAGATGAAAGATGGAGGGAGAACAAAGTTTCTTCCCAAACCAAAGTTCCACTGTGGACTGAATCTTTGTAATGAAGTGTCTTACTGAGATGCATGACACATCCTCCCTGTCATACAGCAACAACAGAAAACACACCTATAACTCTATTTTTTTTTTTTTTCCATTTGATGACGACCTGTATTAGCCTGATGGGGTCATTTGGTATTCAGAGTAAGGTGAAAATTCACAGAACAACACAGCATTTTCTCAATGGCCATTGTCCTCATTTTGTGCTCCTACCTCCACCCCAGTATTTTGTGGTTTCTGTTTAGCTCCAAATTGCTTTGTGTGTGTGTCTGTGAGATGTGGAAGATTGAAAGATTCAATTAGAAAATACTTTATTGGCCTTCCACACCACCAATGTGTAGGATTATCAGTGTTTACCACAAGTACCAATTAGGCAACATCGAGAGGATTGCTTCAGTTGTCTCAAATCTTCTTTCATCCTTCCTGTAAATCACTGTGAACTCTGCAGAAGATGTAATGGGAAGGGTCACTTGGGAATCACAACAATACTGATAGCTCTGGGTAAGATACTGTTATAAATTTTTGTTGTACCTCTCATAGAGTAATTAACTGGATAAAAAGCATTGCGCCTTTAAGAATTTTAAAATCTAGGGACAGCCATTCATCTTTCTAAATAAATGAATGAAATTGGCCATCAACTACAGTTGTATCTCACCCTATGGACAATAAAGACTAGTCATCTTTATTGTGAGGAATGTAATATCTTAGTCCTCCTGTTTTAAATTCCACTTAAAAGAATAGATGGACTGAAAGATAAAGAAAATACATTCATCCTCAAATTAGCAATTATACTGGTTAAAACAATAAGTTTGTTGTTGGCAGGTCGCCTGACTGACAAATTATTAATGAACAGAGTGGAGAAAGCATTACCTCCCCACCCCCCACCACATGTGTCAAAATGTTGTTCTGGGTTCCTTGGTTCCTGAAATGGTCCTGTGGCGATGGCTTTCATTCTCCCAACATCACATGAGTTTTACTTTGCATCAGATTGGGAAAAGAGATGTATTGAGTGCTTTTGTTTCTGTGACCAACTCTTCTCCTTTCATTAAAAGGTGCATTAAACACAGTTTACAGGGATATTCAAATCACACAGGTTTTCTTTTTAAAGTTTTCCACTTGATGGAACAGAACAACCATATCAGAATACATTGCTATTTGTACCCAATCCACTGCTTCAGAAAGATATTGCCTGCAAAACTGCTGCTAGCTGTAAAATGAATAAAATATCAATGCTGTGCTACAAGTTACACACCAGATGTAACCAAGCTTTTCTGGAAACTATACCCACCAACAGGAGCTATGTGAGAAATTGGCCTCAAGCTCTTTCAGCCTCATACACAGGACTCTAATTAGAATGCTGATAAATACTTCAACAACTAGTATACAGAGTTGGCATTCTGTGGTTTAATTTATACAATTCTTCTGACATTCTCTGGTAGGGAATGATAAACCATATTGCTGATATCAGGCTTTCATGAAAGCAATAATAACATTAGCCAAACTCTATTTACAAAATAATTGCATTAAACCTCAGTCATGAATATGCCTGCAAATGCTGGATGAGAACAGCTTGGATAAATGCAATTGATAGATACTCATCTCATGTAACTTTTAGTTTTTAGCTTTAGATTCCTTGACTTTTTATCCCTTTCCTAAAATGCTTTACTATAACCTGAAATATAGACTGATGTGGGCTTTACAGTCAGTCCTTTTTGCCTACTCTTGTTGAGATACACAGGGATTTTGCATATATAGGAAAAAGCCCCTTTATCATGGTAATCAAAGTCTATGCCCCGACCAGTAATGCTGAAGAAGCTGAAGTTGAAAGATTCGGTGAATACCTACAAGACCTTCTAGAACTAACACCCAAAAATGATGTTCTTTTCATTATAGAGGACTGGAATGCAAAAGTAGGAAGTCAAGAAACACCTTGAGTAACAGGCAAATTCGGCCTTGGAATACAGACTGAAACAGGGCAAAGACTAAGAGAGTTTTGCTAAGAGAACGCACTGGTCATAGCAAACACCCTCTTCCAACAACACAATAGAAGACTCTACATATGGACATTACCAATTGGTCAACACTGAAATCAGATTGATTATATTCTTTGCAGCCAAAAATGGAGAAACTCTATATAGTGAGCAAAAACAAGACCGGGAGCTTACTGAGGCTCAGATCATCAACTCCTTATTGCCAAATTCAGACTGAAATTGAAGAAACCAGGGAAAACCACTAGATCATTCAGGTATGACCTAAATCAAATCCCCAATGATTATACAGTGGAAGTGAGAAATAGATTTAAGGGACTAGATCTGATAGACAGAGTGCCTGATGAACTATGGACGGAGGGCCGTGACATTGTACAGGAGACAGGGAACAAGACCATCCCAAGAAAAGAAATGCAAAAAAGCAAAATGCTGTCTGAGGAGACCTTACAAATACCTGTGAAAAGAAGAGAAGTGAAAAGCAAAGGAGAAAAGGAAAGATATCAGCATCTGAATGGAGAGTTCCAAAGAATAGCAAGAAAGCCTTCCTCAGTGATCAGTGCAAAGAAATAGAGGAAAGCAATAGAATGGGAAAGACTAGAGATCTCTTCAAGAAAATTAGAGATAGCAAGGGAACATTTCATGCAAAGATGGGCTCAATAAAGGACAGAAATGGTATGGACCTAACAGAAGTGGAAGATATTAAGAAGAGGTGGCAAGAATACACAGAAGAACTGTATAAAAAAGATCTTCATGACCCAGATAATCATGATGGTGTGATCACTGACCTAGAGCCAGACATCCTGGAATGTGAAGTCAAATGGGCCTTAGGAAGCATCACTGTGAACAAATCTAGTGGAAGTGATGAAATTCCAGTTGAGCTATTTCAAATGCTAAAAGGTGATGCTGTGAAAGTGCTGCACTCAATATGGCAGCAAATTTGGAAAACTCAGCAGTGGCCACAGGACTGGAAAAGCTCAGTTTTCATTCCAATCCCAAAGAAAGGCAAGGCCAAAGAATGCTCAAACTGCTACAAAATTGCACTCATCTCACTAGTAAAGTAATGCTAGTAAAGTAATGCTCAAAATTCTCCAAGCTAGGCTTTAACAGTATGTGAACCGTGAACTTCCAGATGTTCAAGCTGGATTTAGAAAAGGCAGAGGAACCAGAGATCAAATTGCCAACATCTGCTGAATCATTGAAAAAACAAGAGAGTTTCAGAAAAACATCTACTTCAGTTTTATTGACTAGGCCAAAGCCTTTGACTCTGTGGATCACAACAAACTGGAAAATTCTGAAAGAAATGGGAATACCAGACCACCTGACCTGCCTCCTGAGAAATCTGTATGCAGGTCAGGAAGCAACAGTTAGAACTGGACGCGGAACAACAGACTGGTTCCAAATTGGGAAAGGAGTATGTCAAGTATGTATATTGTCACTGTGCTTATTTAACTTATATGCAGAGTACATCATGAGAAACTCTGGGCTGGATGAAGTGTAAGCTGATATAAAGATTGGTGGGAGAAATATCAATAACCTCAGATATGCAGATGACACCACCCTTATGGCAGAAAGTGAAGAAGAACTAAAGAGTCTCTTGATGAAAGTGAAAGATGAGAGTGAAAATGTTGGTTTAAAGCTCAATATTCAGAAAATTAAGATCATGGCACCCAGTCCCATCACTTTATGTCAAAAAGATGGAGAAACAGTGGCAACAGTGGCAGACTTTATTTTTTTGGGCTCCAAAATCACTGCAGATGGTGACTGCAGCCATGAATTTAAAAGATGCTTGCTCCTTGGAAGAAAAGTTAGACCAACTTAGAATATTAAAAAGCAGAGACATTACTTTGCCAACAAAGGTCTGTCTGATCAAAGCTATGGTTTTTCAGTAGTCATCTTTGGATGTGAGAGTTGGACTATAAAGAAAGCTAAGCGCCAAAGAATTAATGCTTTTGAACTGTGGTGTTGGAGAAGACTCTTGAGAGTCCCTTGGACTGCAAGGAGATCCAACCAGTACATCCTAAAGGAGATCAGTCCTGAGTGTTCATTGGAAGGACTGATGCTGAAACTGAAACTCTGATACTTTGGCCACCTGATGTGGAGAGCTGACACATTTGAAAAGACCCTGATGCCTGGAAAGATTGAAGGCGGGAGGAGAAGGGGATGACAGAAGATGAAATGGTTGGATGGCCTCACCGACTCAATGGGTATGAGTTTGAATAAGCTCTTGGAGTTTGTGATGGACAGGGAGCCCTGGTGTGCTGCAGTCCATGTGGTCAGAAAAAGTTGGACACCGCTGAGCAACTGAATTGAAGTGGACCAGATACAACCATTGATTTTATTATGTAGTTATTTATTTGGATTATATATATATTTTTTTCAAAACGTTTTTTTTTTTAACTTTACAATATTGTATTGGTTTTGCCATATATCAAAATGAATCCACCACAAATATACATGTGTTCCCCGTCCTGAACCCTCCTCCCTCCCCATACCATCCCTCTGGGTCGTCCCAGTGCACCAGCCCCAAGCATCCAGTATTGTGCATCGAACCTGGACTGGTGACTCGTTTCATATATGATATTATACATGTTTCAATGCCATTCTCCCAAATCATCCCACCCTCTCCCTCTCCCACAGAGTCCAAAAGACTGTTCTATACCTCAGTGTCTCTTTTGCTGTCTCGTATACAGGGTTTTTGAAATATATGTGTATATATTTGAAGTATAGCTGACGTAGGTGGAGCCAGTGATAAAGATCCTTCCTGCCAATGCAGGAGACACATGAGATGAGGGTTCCATCCCTGGGTTGGGAATATCCCCTGGAGGAGAAAATGGCAATGTACTCCAGTATTCTTGTCTTGAAAATCCCATGGACAGAGGAGCCTGGCAGGCTACAGTCTATAGTGTTGCAAAGAGTTGGACATGACTGAGGCAACTTAGTGCACACACATTTGAAGTATAGTTGATGTACAATATTATATGTTACAGGTGCACAAAATAGTGAGTCACAGTTTTTAAAGGTTATACTCTGTTTATAGGCAGGCTTCCCTGGAGGCTCAGATGGTAATAAATCTGCCTGCAATGTGGGACACCTGGGTTAGATCCCTGGTTTGGGAAGATCTAGAGAAGGGAAGGACTGCCCATTTCAGTATTCTGGCCTGGAGAATCCCCATGGACAAAGGAGCCTGGCAGGCTACAGTCCATGGAGTCACAAAGAGTCGGACAAGACTGAGCGACTTTCATTCCATTTATAGTTATTATAAAATATTGGCCAAACCCCCTGTGTGGTACTGCATACGCTTTTAGCTTATTTTATACCTAATAGTTTGTACCTCTTAATTGCCTCCCCCCTTTCTCCTCCCCTTGGTAACCACTAGATTGTTCTCTATATCTGTGAGTCTGCTTCTTTTTTGTTATATTTACTGCTGCTGCTACTGCTAAGTTGCTTCAGTCATGTCCGACTCTGTCCGACCCCATAGATGGCAGTCCACCAGGCTCTCCCATCCCTGGGATTCTCCAGGCAAGAACACTGGAGTGGGTTGCCATTTCCTTCTCCACTAGTTTGTTGTATTTTTTTAGATTCCACATATACGTAATATCATATAGTATTTGTCTTTCTCTGACTTATTTCACTTTTTGAACCTTACTTGTGTTGTACTCTTTCAGGTTGCAAAGGATAGAAAGATATGAAAGTTTCTTTTCATGATATGAGTTTTTGGTCTGGATTCACATGGGGGAGTCATGGAAGTGTTGAACAATGTGTTGAACTTTGTTCAACAGATACATGATCAGGCAGATACATAATCAGGCCTCATAGAGAACTGGAACTTGGTAAGAATGAAAGCTGCTCTAGTGGTCCTACACTGGAGAAGGAAATGGCAACCCACTCCAATATTCTTGCCTGGAGATATCCATGGACAGAAGAGCCTACAGTCCGTGGGGTCACAAAGAGTCGGACATGACTGAGTGACTAACACAGTGGTCCAACAATAATTCTAGTAATGTGTTATCTCCATGTAAGTTTCACATTCTCTGTAATTCTTTCTCTACTGTTACTGCTATTGAGTGAGATCAGGCTACCTTCTACTTTCATTTACACATGGTCCTCCTGTCTCATGGCTCCAGTTCATTGCAGACTCTCCATGCATTTTTCCATCTGTGCTACTATACATTCTATGTTTATTATTTTTTATTCAAATTTCTCAGGAGAAGGGATCTAATCAGGGCAGATAATTATGGTCCAGCAAGGAATACCTACAATAAGTAGATGTTTAACTATAAGACACACATCACAGACTAAGTCACTGTAGGGTTGAGTGCCTTTGGTTTACGGGTTCTTCAACGATAACAAAGTGTTGGGGTGATATGTTCCTAAGAATATTGACATATGCATTGGAACTGAATATTTTTGGTTATGGAGAAGACCTTTGAGCTCTTTTTTAGCCCTTTAAAAAACTTAGGTAATGAAATTGTCAACCAAATCATCCACAAAAAATATAGCATATAATTGTTCATTTGAACTTGGTTTGCAAGAGATTGAAACTGTCCTGCCACTCTATAGGAAGTCAGGTGTAAGTACCCTAGAATTTTTAACTTAATAGTTATGAGGGGATATATATTGTCTTACCCAAAGCTTTTATTTCGCAGTTGAAGAATAGACTAAGTGAATGGTCTGAGATCACACAACTGATTAGTGTCTATCTGCTACATTATGAATTACTAGTTAAATGGGTGCAGAAAACATTTTTCCTCTAGATTTTGTGTTTTAGCTAGAACACTGAGAGCAGTGCTTCTGCATACTGACAGGGAAATCCTATTAGTTTCGAGTGATTTCTTCACCACTTAAAATCCTTAATCAACAGATCAAAGAAAGGCCACAGAATTCATTTGAGTTATTGACAAATGGCTGAAATAGCTATATTTCTCCACATTAAAATACTTAAATTCATTTATTCCTCCATGTTTATACACACTAAATTGTAATGCCATTTTACATTTTTCAAAGGATCTGATCATACTGTGAGTCACAGCATCAATACAGTTCATAATTATGCTTTCTTTTGGTTTATTTCATGGCCACATTGAAGCTCTGCAAACGTACATGCAAGACCTTAAGCCAGGAATCTGCAGCACTGGAAGATTTCACATATTCTGATTACCCTTTATTATCAGCATTGTTATTTATATACTCCCAATTACAATTTTGTAATGTTACCTTCCATGGAAAATATATCAGATTAAGCCAGCCTTTTAAAGTGTAAGAAATTAAATCAAACTGAGAAATCCTGGGGTATAAATTATGTCCACTTAGGCACTTTCAAGTGCCCAGGTTAAGTGATAGATGTCTTCCTCTCTCAGGTTCACCCTTTTCTCATCCCTGTGAAGCTCAGCCTGTTAGATTCCTATTAGATTCACAGTTCTTGAGAAAACAAAGCTAGCCTTTGAGCTTCATTTGGAGGGCACACTCCTAGAGTAAAGATAAAATCATTTTGCATACCATTTACTAACACTACAAGCCGGACAGAGGAGAGAAGGGCTTTGCAGGTAGAAAAGCGATAGTGGAATCTTATTATGAAGGAGAGAAAACAAATACATACAAATACACCTGTTGGAAATAAAACAAAAACCTCTCACCCATCAAATGACCACTTCAGCCAGCAATTGAATTTAAAGCACTTCATAGAGCCAACCTAAGCTGGCAACAGTAAATTACTGGATTCAAATATGTTGTTGGTATTCAGAGTCTCAGAACAGTCCTCAAGTCTCAGCTTTGCTCCAATTATGGTCATATTTTCAGTGACTTATGGCCAACAATCACCTAATATGTTTTAACTGTCAAACTTTATGCAGTTGGTAATGATCCTTCCAGAATGGTTTCTGTGGCCAATGAAGCTTTCACCCATAAACCATAGACTCCGGAAGGAAACAGGGAATAACCAAGGCATTTTGTGTTTGTATTTGTATTCATTTGGATACAGACCCATAATTCCTAATGGTGCATCCTTTCATTCTCTAAATGTCACTCTTAAATGCTAAGGTAGTACATATGGTTCTGAATAGCAGTAAGAATTTAAAAACAAAACTCTTGTCCTTTTTATATCTTGGACTATGATTATCAACTGTAGCCAATTAGGACAAAGACATGGGGTAAGTCTGAAACCGAGTCCTCCTACCTAAATTTATAGTATAAAATTATAATATCCAGCAGGTGTAGCATAGTTCATCAGTGGGTGATTCAGTAAAGCTGTTCTCTTCAGTGAAGTTAGGATGTGATCATTGTTAGCGGAACCCAGCTATGGGGAATCTGGAAGGCAAGGACCCACCATCCATCATTTGGATCACCAGGTATGAAGGCAAACTTACAAACCAGGGTTTATAAACAAGAATCCAACCTCAGGAAGATGGAGTTTAACTGATAGGATTGTTCAAAGTGAAAGGGGCAGAGGGGTGGATTGGGGGTAGTTGTTGTGTTAATAACACCGGCAAGAATGGTAGCAGTCATAGCTAAAGCTCTTGCTATATACCAGGTGCTTTGTGAAGTATTATTCCATGAACTAGCTCATTTACTTATTACAATAATTCTGTAGATATTGTTATTTTCCTTCTAAAAGAAGGGAAACTGATGTCTTATTTGCATTTTTATCTACCATTTCAGATAAGCGTCTTGAATCTTTGCCCCTTGGATCTTTACCTTGATCTTTACCCTAAGAGACAGACAGGAGAGTGTTAGAGGGAAGTTAGAGAGAGTTAGGGAGAAAAGTGAGGTCAAATTACTTTTTCCCCCAGGTCCCTCTCTACCGGGTCATGTCAGGCTGCCTGTGTGCCTCATTTCAAAGAACATCTGCTACTGAAGCACAGTCACTAGCAATGTGACATGTCAATTGTCATACTCTAGTAGGGAGAGAGAAAACTGAACATCAAGTGATGCAAAAATCCAACTTGTGGGGCAGGATCTTAGATCTCCTTTGGCTGTGATCACAGACCTGGGTGGGCTGGATGAACTAACTAGGGAACTAACTAGCTTAATCTGTGATGTCAGGAGGGCACCACAGACTCAGGCAAGGCACAGCTGCAATTAGACTCCTCTGAAGATTATACAAATTTGACTCTCTACCTACTGGGAAACATTTTTTCCTCTTATTAGTTTTTCTTTTATCTAATTGTTATGACATCATGATACAGTGGGCCTTTCCCTAGGAACTTTGAAATAAGGAAAGTCTAATTGCTCTGAGTAAAATTTAATGTCAGTTGAGCTGAGAAATCCACAGAACTGCCAAAGAGACAGACTAGCTCTTAGGTCTATAAGATTTGATAGTAACTCTCCTAGGTATGTAAGATTTGATAGTAACTCAATTTAGTATGCTTCTTTTGTGGCTCAGATGGTAAAGAGTCTGCCTGCAATGCAGGAGACCTGGGTTCGATCCCTGGATTGGGAAGATCCCCTGGAGAAGGAAATGGCAACCCTCTCCAGTAATCTTGCCTGGAAAATCCCATGGACGGAGGAGCCTGGCAGGTCCAGTCCATGGGGTCACAAAGAGTCAGACATGACTGAGAAACTTCACTTCACTTTCAATTTAGTATGTTAATATCAGTTAAAACAGCCTCCAGGACAAATAAAAAGAGAAAGGTAAAAGGGGACTAGATCCACGTTGGCACAGTCTGGTAAGTGGAAAAAGATCTTTGGTTAATGATTTTGACTATTCCTGGCTCTTTTGTCAAGACTGTCCCTATAGGAGATGGTGGCTTTATATGAATATCCAAGTTTTCAATTGTATTCTCATTAAGGAAATGTTTGGACTTCTCATACATTTTGTCTTTAGGGAAATAATGTGTCAGCTAGAATTGAGAAACTGAATTAAGTAGATTTTATACTAAAATAAGTCACTTGTCACTCTGGTTTTATTTAATCAGTTTTGTGAGTTCAGTTAATACAAGTCTGCAGCTGAGAGACAGATCACTGTATGTGTGCTGACAGACAAGGCTTCACTGTCTTCAAGATGAAGGGCCAGGGGCTGCCATGGGGCAATTATCAAGCTAATCTCATCCCACAAAGCATTTTGGGAGGAGGGCAAGTTGGTTTGCCACAGAGAACCCCTACTCCTCTATGGTAATCTGGGGTTTTGGTTATTTATTTATTTTTAAAGGTGTTGAGTATCCCTAAATGTCAGGCACTTTACTTTGTACCAGCAACATAGTGGTGATCCAAGACACAGCCCTGGCTGTCAATGACCTTAGAGTCAAGTGAGATTACAAGTGTGCAAGTCCTCTTCTGTCTTCAGTTCAGTTCAGTTCAGTTCAGTCGCTCAGTCATGTCCGACTCTTTTCGACCCCATGAATTGCAGCACACCAGGCCTCCCTGTCCATTACCAACTACTGGAGTTCACTCAAACTCACATCCATTGAGTCGGTGATACCATCCAGCCATCTCAACCTCTGTCATCCCCTTCTCCTCTTAACTTCTGCCTACCAGAGACTACAAACACTAAGGACGATTTAGACACATAAGATACTTTGGGACCTGTGTAGATTAGTTGCTAAGACAGGAGGAATATCTCGGTTCATAAAAATACTTGGTTACCAAGCTTCTGTTATGGCAGGACTATATACAGTTCTATAGCATCCAGGATTTATCCCTGCTTGCTCCCTCTGATTTGAATGTTCAGAACTTGCCAGGTGTCCTGCACCACCCTCACCTAGACTGGGACTCAGTTCCCACCTTGCTCCTTACCATAGACATGCACCCCTGCCTTCTCTTATCCCAAGGCCAGAGTAGAACCAGATGTTCTTTTTTCTTGGAGGGGAGGCCTCTAGGAAACATCCTGTCAACTATTATGAGTGTTGATATGTAAATATTAAAAAACAATTATTTCCCTTGGTTAAAAATTCCATCGGAGAAGGCAATGGCACCCCACTCCAGTACTCTTGCCTGGAAAATCCCATGGATGGAAGAGCCTGGTAGGCTACAGTCTATGGGGTCGTTCAGAGTTGGAAACAACTGAGCAACTTCACTTTCACTTTTCACTTTCATGCATTGGAGAAGGAAATGGCAACCGGCTCCAGTGTTCTTGCCTGGAGAATCCCAGGGATGGGGGAGCCTGGTGGGCTGCCGTCTCAGGGGTTGCACAGAGTCGGACACAACTGAAGCGACTTAGCAGCAGCAGCAGCAGCAGCAACGATTCCATTAATTTATCCTTTAATTCATATTAAATCTAATATGTCTTTGGAACAAGTACTGTATGCAAGACTCACCAGTTCTTTCCTTTTACTGCTTTATTCTAGAAAAAGAGATAAGCCACATCTTATTATTCTATTTAAGACATTTATATCGATTGCTTGTGGGAATGTTGAGGCATTAGGAGATTTGTGTGGTAGGTGGTATTGAGATAGATCTTGAAGTATAAAATATGCTTTTATAGGCAGAGACATCAAGGACTCAAGACAAGGCAACTACAATCATAGGGAATAGGAAAGAATGATGGTTTTGAAATCCATCTGGCCTTCTAGACTAGCTCTGCCAATTATCATATCTGAACCTTAGAAAAGTCAATTTATCTCTTTCAAGCTTCCATTTTTTTTTCTAATGAGCAAAATGGGATAAAAATGTATGCCTTTATACAGTTGTAAGGATTATGTGTAATGATGAATGCTAAAGAGGATTTTGTTCACACACAATTCATGAAAGAAAAGCTCAAAGGAGTTGCATAATCTGTTTTAGGAATTCTAAGTGTCTTGGCCATAAATTCTGTTTAGGTATTTAGGCTAGTTCTCATCTGAGTGACCCCAGAAAAGAGTTACCTTTTTTCTCAATTACTCAGCTGGGAAAATGGAAATGCTAATTTCTACACATGATGGAGTATGTTATGGAGATGCTGTGATGACTAAAATAACTGGACATGGAACAACAGACTGGTTCCAAATAGGAAAAGGAGTATGTCACGGCTGTATATTGTCACCCTGCTTGTTTAACTTATATGCAGAGTACATCATGAGAAACGCTGGGCTGGAAGAAGCACAAGCTGGAATCAAGATTGCTGGGAGAAATATCAGTCACCTCAGATATGCAGATGACACCACCCTTATGTCAGAAAGTGAAGAGGAACTCAAAAGCCTCTTGATGAAAGTGAAAGACGAGAGTGAAAAAGTTGGCTTGAAGTTCAACATTCAGAAAATGAAGATCATGGCATCTGGTTCTATCACTTCATGGCAAATAGATGGGGAAACAGTGTCAGACTTTATTTTTTGGGGCTCCAAAATCACTGCAGATGGTGACTGCAGCCATGAAATTAAAAGACACTTACTCCTTGGAAGGAAAGTTATGACCAACCTAGATAGCATATTTAAAAGCAGAGACGTTACTTTGCCTACAAAGGTTCATCTAGTCAAGGCTATGGTTTTTCCTGTGGTCATGTATGGATGTGAGAGTTGGACTGTAAAGAAGGCTAAGTGCCGAAGAATTGATGCTTTTGAACTGTGGTGTTGGAGAAGACTCTTAAGAGTCCCTTGGACTGCAAGGAGATCCAACCAGTCCATTCTGAAGGAGATCAGCCCTGGGATTTCTTTGGAAAGAATGATGCTAAAGCTGACACTCCAATACTTTGGCCACCTCATGTGAAGAGTTGACTCATTGGAAAAGACTCTGATGCTGAGAGGGATTGGGGTCAGGAGGAGAATGGGACAACAGAGGATGAGATGGCTGGATGGCATCACTGACTCGATGGACGTGAGTCTGAGTGAACTCCGGGAGTTGGTGATGGACAGGGAGGCCTGGTGTGCTGGGATTCATGGGGTCGCAAAGAGTCAGACACAACTGAGCGACTAAAGTAACTAACCGACTGACAAAATGCAACAAGTGTTTGGAAGTGAAGAGTTAACATAAATAAGCTCAACTGAGTACATTTCTGCAAATATCACTGTACAGAGATTTCTTTTAATGTGATACTGTTTTCTTTTTAATAGGAAAATAGGAAACATTTGACAAAGCTCTTGAAATGATGGCAGATTAAGTAAATGCATTAAAATTTGATCTACAGTAAGTGACTGTCTTCTTTTAAAAACTGTCAACTTGGTTTTTAAAAATTGCAGTATCCAGTACTTGATTTTGGTTAACAACCATCAGAGCCATTTTGGGGTTTGGAGACAAATTTCATTTTAATATATAACATTGGCCTAATTTGGGAATGATGCTTATTTCAAAACTAAATTCCTAATGTAAATGTCTGAAAAAACCCTCTATAAAACCCAACACAGAGGAGTTATGTCCTCTTTACAATGTAAACATAGTCTAAAATTGCAGTAAAGGTATAAACATAAGACTTTTGCAACAGTCATGTATAAATGATTATATAATTCCTAATGCTTTGTCCCTTTGTTTTCCAAATGCTGCCTTTAAACTCTGCTTAATCTGTTTCTCTGACAGTCTGGGGTGTTGTATGACATATACTGAAGAAGTATTTTCTTCAATATTGCCATTATGACCAACATGTTGCTATATAAGAAAATGCTATGGGCAATGCTAATTTGAATGGCTTCTAAGACAACATCTACAGTTCAGTTCAGTTCAGTTCAGTTCAGTTGCTCAGTTGTGTCTGACTCTTTGTGACCCAATGGACTGCAGCAAGCCAGGCCTCCCTGGCCATCACCAACTCCCGGAGTCCACCCAAACTAATATCCATTGAACGGTGATGCCATCCAGCCATCTCATCCTCTGTTGTCTCCTTCTCCTCCCACCTTAAATCTTTCCTAGCATCAGGGTCTTTTCAAATGAGTCAGCTCTTCGCACCAGGTGGCCAAACAGTTGGAGTTTCAGTCTCAGCATCAGTCTTTCCAATGAACACTCAGGACTGATCTCCTTTAGGATGGACTGGTTGGATCTCCTTGCAGTCCAAGGGACTCTCAAGTGTCTTCTCAAACACCACAGTTCAAAAGCATCAATTCTTCGGTGCTCAGCTTTCTTTATAGTCCAACTCTCACATCCATACATGACTACTGGAAAAACCATAGCCTTGAATAGACGGACCTTTGTTGGCAAAGAAATGTCTCTTCTATTTAATATGCTGTCTAGGTTGGTTATAGCTTTCCTTCCAAGGAGTAAGCCTCTTTTAATTTCATGGCTGGAATCACCATCTGCAGTGATTTTGGAGGCCCCCACCCAGAAAATGTCTGTCACTGTTTCCACTGTTTCCCCATCTATTTGCCATGAAATGATGGAACTGGATACCATGATCTTCGTTTTCTGAATGTTGAACTTTAAGCCAACTTTTTCACTCTCGTCTTTCACTTTCATCAAGAGGCTTTTGAGTTCCTCTTCACTTTCTGCCATAAGGGTGGTGTCATCTCCATATCTGAGGTTATGGATGTTTCTCCTGGCAATCTTGATTCCAGCTTGTGCTTCCTCCAGCCCAGCGTTTCTCATGATGTACTCTGCATATAAGTTAAGTAAGCAGGATGGCAATATACAGCCTTGACAGACTCCTTTTCCCAATTTTGAGCCAGTCTATTGTTTCATGTCCAATTCTAACTGTTGCTTCCTGAACTGCCTACAGATTTCTCAAGAGGCAGGTCAGGTGGTCTGGTATTCCCATCTCTTTCAGAATTTTCCACAGTTTATTGTGATCCACACAATCAAAGGCTTTGACATAGTCAATAAAGCAGAAATAGATGTTTTTCTGGAAATCTTTTGCTTTTTCAATGATCCAACAGATGCTGGCAATTTGATCTCTGTTTCCTTTGCCTTTTTCTAAATCTGGCATGAACATCTGGAAGTTCACGATTCATGTATTGTTGAAGCCTGATTTGGAGAATTTTGAGCATTACTTTACTAGCGTGTGAGATGAGTGCAATAGTTTGAGCATTCTTGGCATGCGTTGCCTTTCTTAAGGATTGGTATGAAAATTGAGCTTTTCCAGTCCCATGGCCACTGCTGAGTTTTCCAAATTTGCTGGCATATTGAATGCAGTACTTTCACAGCATCATTTTAGGATTTGAAATATCTCTACTGGAATTCCATCACCTCCACTAGCTTTGTTCGCAGTGATGCTTCCTAAGGCCCACTTGACTTCACATTCCAGGATGTATCCACTGCTCAGCCAGTGCATATTTGTATTAATTGAATCTTGGAATTTGAAGACTCCAACAGTTGTGTCCTTTTCTCTGAAGCTTATTTCTGCCACCCTTAGTCATGTTAATGATGATTCATCTCTGTTACATGATGATGGTAATGGCAGAGTATGCCTGGAGACACAATTCGTAAATGTCTCAGTTTCAACATTGAGACAACGCAAAAAATTTTATATACAATGAACTCCCTATATTCCTATGTATTGTACTTCTTCTTCATGTTCCATGATAATCTGCCTATTTCTAAAAGAAAAAAAAAATGAAAACAGTGAATACAAAATTCAGTTAGATCCTTATAAAATTGGTAAAATTGGTTAAAGGGGAGAATAAAAATGAATATGTTCACGATTTTGTTTACATATATTTGGTGAAATAGTATAAATAAATAGAGCAGGGAATTCCTGCCTGATTCAGAGTACTCAAATTACATTGCAGGATTTAGAATTATCTCTTGAAATTACTTTGTAGACAGTTAACATACTTCAGGCTAAAGCATCCACCTTTCTCTCTCACAGGCAATAAATGCTAAATGGTCTAAGGTCCAAATTAGCTTTTTTCACAATTCAAATTCACTGAAATATTTAATTACCAAAGCTTAATTTTGTTTTGACAGGAGAAAAGGAGAAGATGAAGCTCTTCAGGGCAAAAATCCATCTGCCACCAGTAACAGCCTTTGTATTTAAAGGGCAGTCAGTGTTAACATGACTTTCCTTCCCTGTACTATTTTTGTGTTTCAGTTATTTGGGAAGAAGGGCATTTAAAAATGGACACACTATCAAAATATGATGCAACAACAACAAAGAAATAAACTTCATGAACTTTGTGAGGAGATAAAGGGAAAATGGAATATGGTCAATATAGGGCCTCCCAAACTTGTCCCACATCTTCTGTGTTGAACAGAAATGAATGGATATTGGTGATATTTAGCTTCGTAGTAATAATGACTGGAAATGTTAACATCAATAACATTACTGCATAAACCACATTTGGAAAAAAACATCTCTTTGAGACAGTATTACTTTGGCTGCCATTCAAATGAGCAGGAACAAATGAGGCATTTATACAATTATTTTTTTTCTTACTCAAATCAAGCTAAATCTCATTAAGAAATGATTCTACCAAAATGAGCCTATGCAATTAAAAATAACTTAGAGATAATATTTTTGACAAAAGTTGATGTTCTATATATAGATGCACTTATTTATCATATAAAATAAAAATCAATTTTCTGTTAAAGGGCCTTCACCCATGACTGAGGCAGGTTAGATCTAATGAATGCAAATACATTATTTCTTTTTTCTGCCAGGAAGTTCTATTATCAAACAAGGAAGTAGATTAGTGAAACCTAAATCCATTTGATTAAAAAAAAAAATAGTCCCTCCTCTTTTTATGTTGCTCATCCCATATATGTATTTTTAAAAATATAACTGCAATTTGGCTGCTAATTATCTACAAGTCAATTGTAAAACCTTTAATATGCTACTTTAAATCAGATATAGGGAAAGAGTGACTCAGTGATTTGAATCAAGTACAGGAAGCCTGGCAATTGTGGAACTAATCTCTGTTTTGCCCAATTATCTGTGACTTCTTGGTAGTTATATTAGTCCTTAAGGCAGAATTTTTGAATCTGTGGGAGGGATTCTTCTACCTCCCATCTTCAGCTGCTGTGCTTAGAAAATAATGAATATCTTTTTCCTGATAAAGCTTGATTTTATTAAATTATGTGGGCACTTTTGTTGAAATGGATTGATTTATATGTACAGGTCTACTGTTGAACACTATGCTTTTCCACTGATCTGTATGCTTACCTTTATGCTAATATCACTCCCTTGATTAGTGTAGCTTTAGCAACTAAGTCCAATAAGCTATCCGACTTTTGTTCTTTTTCAAAATTGTTTCTTTCTATTCTAAGACTTTGTGTTCTATATAAATTTTAGAATAAACTTGTCAGTGTCTGCCAAAAAAAGCCTGTTAGAATTATATTTGGAATTGTGTTGAATCTACAGCTCAATTAAATGAACGACCCCTGATATTTCATATTTTGGCAATATTGTTTTGCGTATTTTAAATTCTGGTATTAATTGCTGATCTATAGAATATGCTTTTAAAAATTTTTGTTTATAATATATATATTAAATTTTTTTTTTATTACCATATATGTGATTTACAGTTTGTGTTAGTTTCAGGTATACAGTAAAATGAATCAGTTATACATATACATATATGCATTCTTTTTAAGATTATTTTCCCATATAATGCTTTACAGAGTATTGGGTAAATTTCCCCATACTATACAGTAAGTCATTATTATCTATTTTTCATATAGTAGTGTGTATATGTCAGTTCAAATCTTCCAATTTATCCCTCCCCCCACCCCTTAATCCCTGGTAACCATAAGTTTGCTTTCTACATCTGTAGCTTTCTGTTTTATAGATTAGTTCATTTGTACCTTTAAAAAAATTCCACATATAAGTGATATCATATGGTATTTGTCTTTCTCTGTCTGACTTTACACAGTATGACAATCTCTAGATCAATCCATGTTGCTTCAAATAGGATTCTTTTTCTCTTTTTGTAATGGCCAAGTAATATTCCATTAGGGTTAGCCACTCAGTTGTGTCCAAATCTTTGTGACCCAATGGATGCAATTCTGCAGGCAAGAATACTGGAGTGGGTTGCCATTCCCTTCTCCAGGGGATCTTCCTGATACAGGAATTGAATCTGTGTCTCTGGTGTCTCCAGGGAAACTGGCGGCTCAGATGGTAAAGAATCCTCCTGCAATCAGAAAGCCTGGGTTTGATCCTGGGTTGGGAAGATCCTCTGGAGGAGAGCATGGTCACTCACTCCAGTATTCTTTCATGTAGAATCCCATGGCGGGCTACAGTTCATGGGGTCACAAAGAGTTGGACATGACTGAACTACTAAGCACAGCACACAATATTGCATTATATATAATATACCACATCTTCTTATCCATTCCCCTGTTAATGGACATTTAGGTTGCTTCCATGTCTTGGCTATTATAAATAGTGTTGGCAATTAACATTGGGGTGCATGTATCTTTTCAAGTTATGGTTTTCTCTCCATATATATGCCCAGCATTGGGATTGCTGGGACATATGGTAGCTCTCGTTTTAGTTTTTTAAGTACCTCCATACTGTTCTCCATAGTGGCTGCATAAATTTAATTCCTACAGAGTAGAAGGGTTCCCTTTTTTCCACAGCCTCTCCCATGTTCATTGTTTGTAGACTTTTTAATGATGGCCGTTCTGACTTGTGTGAGGCTGTACCTCATTGTAGTTTTGTATTTGCATTTCTATAATAATTAGTGATGTTGAGCTTCTTTTCATTTGCTTTTTAGTCATCAGTATGTCTTTGAAGAAATATCTATTTATCCATTTTTTGACTGGGTTACTTATTTTTTTGATATTGAGCTGTGTGAGCTATTTGTATATTTTGGAGATTTAATCCCTTCTTCATTGCTTCATTTTCAAATACTTCTCATTCTGAGGATTGTCTTCTCATTTTGTGTATGGTTTCCTTTGCTATGCAAAAGCTTTTAAGTTTAATTAGGTGGTGGTTGTTGTTCAGTTGCTACTGTGTCTGACTCTTTGAAACCCCATGAACTGTAGCATGCCAGGCTTCATGGAGTTCTCCAGGCAAGAATACTGGAGTGGGTTGTCATTGCCTTATCCAGAGGCTCATCCTCGACCAGGGATTGAATCTACCTCTCCTGCATTGGCAGGTGGATTTTTTACCACTGGGCCACCAGGGAAGCCCTTAATTAGGTCCTATTTTTTACTTTTATTTTCATTACTCTTGGAAGTAGATTGAAAAAGATCTTGCTGAGATTTATTTCAGAGTGTTCTGCCTATGTTTTCCTCTAAGAGTTTTATAGTGTCCAGGTTTAAGTCCTCACTCCATTTGAGTTTATTTTTGTGTATGGCATTAAGGAGTGTCCTAATTTTGTTCTTTTACATGTAACTGTACAGTTTTCCCAGCACCACTTATTGAAGAGACTTTCTCCTTACATATTCTTGCCCTCTTTGTCATAGATTAGGTTACCATACGTGCATTTATGTGTGGGTTTATCTCTGAACTTTCTATCCTGTTTCATTAATCTACATTTCTGTTTTTGTGCCAATACCATACTGTTTTGATGACTATAACTTTATAGTATAGTCTGAAGTCAGAGAGCCTAATTTCCCCAGATCCGTTTTTGTTTCTCCAGCTTGCTTTGAAATATGAGGTCTTTTGTGTTTCCATACAAATTAAATTTTTTTTCTAATTCTGTGGAAAATTGCCATTGGTGATTTGATAGTGATTACACTGAATCTGTAGATTGCTTTAGTAGTATGGTCATTTTCACAATATTGATTATTCCAATCCAAGAACATGGTATATATCTCTGTTTGTGTTGTCTTTGATGTTTTTCATCAGTATCTTATACTTTTTTGAATACAGGTCTTTTGTCTCCTTAGGTAGGTCTATCCATGTTGTTGCAAATAGCAAGACATTTCATTCTTTTATATAACTAAGTAGCATTCCATTCTGTGTGTATGTAATATGTACATGTATATATGTGTATGTGTGGATACATATAATATACCACATCTTCTTTATCCATTTGTCCCCATTCATCCAACAATGGACACTTAGGTGTTTCCATATCTTGGCTATTGTAAATAACACTGCATTGAACATAGGAGTACATGCAACATTTTTGAGTTAGTGTTTTTGTGTGCTTCAGATAAATACTGAAAAATGGGATAGCTGGGTCATATGATAGTTTTATTCTTAATTTTTTGAGATATCTCCATACTGTTTTTTATAGCGGTTGTAGCAATTTATCGGAGAAGGCAATGGCACCCCACTCCAGTACTCTTGCCTGGAAAATCCCATGGATGGAGGAGCCTGGTGGGCTGCAGTCCATGGGGTTGCTGGGAGTCGGACACAACTGAGCGACTTCACTTTCACTTTTCACTTTCATGCATTGGAGTAGGAAATGGCAACCCACTCCAGTGTTCTTGCCTGGAGAATCCCAGGGATGGGGGAGCCTGGTGGGCTCCCGTCTCTGGGGTCACACAGAGTCGGACACGACTGAACGACTTAGCAGTAGCAGTAGCAATTTATAGTAACACCAATAGTGTATGAGTGTTCGCTTTTCTCATATCCTCTCCAACATTTGTTCTTTCTTAAGTTTTAGAGAATAGTCATTCTAAGTGGTGTAAGATAATATCTCATTATGGTTTTGATTTGCATTTCTCTGGTTATTAGTGATGTTGAGCATCTTTTCATGTACCTGTTGGTTATCTCTGTGTATTCATTGGAAAATTCTTTGTTCATGTCCTCAGCTCAGTTCAGTCACTCACTCATGTCCAACTCTTTGTGAGAGCATGGAATGCAGCACACCAGGCCTCCCTGTCCATCACCAACTTCAGGAGTTTAGTTAGACTCATGTCCATTGAGCTGATGATGCCATCCAACCATCTCATCCTCTGTCACACTGTTCTCCTCCTGCCTTCAATCTTTCCCAGCATCAGGGTCTTTTCAAATAAGTCAGTTCTTTGCATCAGGCAGCCAAACTGTTGGAGCTTCAGCTTCAGCAATCAGGCCTTCCAATGAATATTAAGGACTGATTTCTTTTAGGATGGACTGGTTGAATCTCCCTGTAGTCCAAGGGATTTTCAAGAGTCTTCTCCAACACCACAGTTCAAAAGCATCAATTCTTCGGTGCTCAGCTTTCTTTATAGTCCAACTCTCACATCCATACATGACTACTGGAAAAACCAAAGCTTTGACTAGACAGACCTTTGTTGGCAAAGTAATGTCTCTGCTTTTTAATATTCTGTCTAGGTTGGTCATAACTTTCCTTCCAGGGAGTAAGTGTCTTTTAATTTCATGGCTGCAGTCACCAGCTGCAGTGATTCTGAGACCAAACAAATGAAGTCTGTCAGTGTTTCCATTGTTTCCCCATCTGTTTGCCATGAAGTGATGGGACCAGATGCCATGATCTTAGTTTTCTGAATGTTGAGCTTTAAGCCAACTTTTTCACTCTTGTCTTTCACTTTCATCAAGAGGCTCTTTAGTTCTTCTTCACTTTCTGCCATAAGGGTGGTGTCATCTGCATATCTGAGGTTATGGATATTTCTCCCAGCAATCTTGATTCGAGCTTGGGCTTCATCCAGCCCAGCATTTCTCATGACGTACTCTGCATATAAGTTAAATAAGCAAGGTGACAATATACAGCCTTGACATATTCCTTTTCCTATTTGGAACCAATCTGTTGTTCCATGTCCAGTTCTAACTTTTGCTTCCTGACCTGCATACAGATTTCTCAAGAGGCAGGTCAGGTGGTCTAGTATTCCCATCTCTTTCAGAATTTTCCAGTTTGTTGTGATCCACACTGTCAAAGGCTTTGGCATAATCAATAAAGCAGAAGTAGATGTTTTTCTGGAACTCTCTTGATTTTTCAATGATCCAATGAATGTTGGCAATTTGATCTCTGGTTCTAATTGAATTTGTTGCTGTTTTTGAGTTATATGTGTTCTTTATCTATTTTGGATATTAGCCTCTTATTGGGTATATGATTTGTAAAATATATTTTCCCATTTAGTAGGTTGCCTTTTCCCCTTTGATATTTCTGCTCCATTTATTCTTTTGTCTTTTTATTACTCTATATTCCTTTCGTACTTCTTTGAGACTAATTCAATGCTTTTAGCAGTAAATTGTATTTTATCTATTTCTATTCATTTTTAATTAATTAAGTTGTTTTGTTGTTATTGTTGCTCTAAGCCTAACAACATGCAGCCTAACTTATCAAATTCTATGTAAATTTAATATTGCATGAATTTCTACTTTCCACTTTTCATTTCATATCTGATAGTCTCCATCTTCCATTTCCTTCTTGATAAATGTAAAAAAATGACATTTAATTTCATTTACCCTATATCCATTTTTGTACTCTTATTTTCATATTGTTTTCTTCAACACATGTTATAAACACCACCTTACAGCATTATTAATTTTGCCTTAGAGTCAGATGTCTTTTAAGAAAGTTATGACCAGAAAAATGTAGTTATTTATTTTGCCTCTTTATCTACCATTTCCAGTATTCTTTCTACCTTCCAATAGACGTGATTTCTACCTTACATTATTTTTCTTCATTTTGAAGAACACCTTTTTTACCTTTTGTGAAGTTCTGTGGGCAATGAATTCTATCAGATTTAATATTTCAACATGTTTATAATTCATTCTTATTTTTGAAGGATAGTTTTACTGGATCAGAATTCTGAGTTAACATTTTTTTTCTTTTAGCACTTAACATATTTTCTTCCATTGTTGTCTGATTTACATTATTTCTTATGAGAAAACAATTATAATTTATATCATTGTTAGCTATAAGTTCATTGTTTTCTTCTTGTGTGTAATGAATCTCTTTTCTCTATTTTCCAAGAGTTTCTCTTTATAGTTATATTTTAGTAATTTGAGTATGATATTGTTTTCTTTGCATTTATACTATTTGATGTTTGTTGAGTTTATGGATACATAAATCAATGTTTTGCATCAAAACAGGGAAAAATTGATTGCCTCAAATACTTTGTTACATTCACTATCTTTTCTGCTCCTAAGGCTCAGGTTACATACCTGTTTAGACCATTCTTTCTGCCTTCCAGCAGGTCACTATTACTCTCTTCAGTTTTCTTTATTCTTCTTGCTATTCTTCAGATTGGGTAATATCTACTGACCCATCATCAAATTTACTGAGTCCTTGTCCCTTCTGTTGATAAGCAGTGACTTTTAGTGATTTTCTTTTTCATTTCATTACTTTTGCAGCTCTAGAATGTTCTTTTATTATTCTAAATTTTCATTTTTTCCTGCTAAGGACTCCTTTCAGTTTACTTTTTATTACTATATTTTCCTTTAATTTTTTGTTTATATTTTTCTTGAGTTCTTAGAATGTATTCACAATAGTTTGTTTAACAGCTTTGTTTGCTAAAGTCAACAATAAGCCTGTCACAGGGCTGGTTTCTGTTGATTGCTTTCTTGTGTCTATGGATCACATTTTCCTATTTCTTTGTATATCATATAATTTATTATTACATACTATATTTGGAATAATAAATTGTAGAGAATATGGATTCTGCCATTTCCTTCTAAGTGTCTTAATTTTGTTCTAGTAAAAAATTTAATAATTATTAAACACCTTGAGTTTTTATAAGCATGGTTTTCATTTGGTTAATGTATATCTCACAAAAGTATAAAGTATTTCCCAAGATACTGCAACTTCCCAGGATTCAAATTCCTCCAAATTATATCTTACTTGAGTTTTTGTTGTTGTTGTTGTTAGGATTTGGTTTTTCATTTTGTTGGGCAAATCTAGAGAAATCTGTTCTAAACCTTGTGATGTCTCACCTGGATTCCCAGGATACCCCTAGTGTTTTATAAATATATAGATCTACACTGTCTATCTGGACAAGACCAAAACTTCCACTGCTGTCCAATACCTAATGTTGGCTCTGAACCCTATACCAGCTGTTTTCTGGTAGGTCTACTGAAGGCTCACCTTGTACATATGCAACTTAGCCTTTAATGAAGGGCTTGCCTGAACCCTCATATAAATTTCTATCTATCCCTTCCACAGCTTCTTCCTGTCTGATGCCCTCAGATTCCAGCTGCTTCAGCTACCCTAAACACTGACATCTACTTCCTCAGTCCATTGCTCTTATTTTGTTCAATGGTCAAGTTGTGTCTGACTGTTTGTAACCCCATGGACTGTAGCATGACAGTCTCCTCCGTCCTTCACTATTTCCCAAAGTTTGCTCAAGTTCATGTCCACTGAGTTGGTGATGCTATCTAATCATCTCATCCTCTACCATTCCCTTCTCCTTTTGCCTTCAATCTTTCCCAGCATTGGGGTCTTTTCCAGTGAGTGGGCTCTTCACATCATGTGGCCAAAGTTTTGGAGTTTCAGCTTCAGTAATGGTCCTTCCAATGAATATTCAGGGTTGATGTCCTGTAGGATTGGCTGATTTGATCTCCTTGCAGTCACAGCACTCTCAACAGTCTTCTCTATCACCACAATTTGACAGGATTAGTTCTTCTACGCTCAACCTTCTTTATTGTCCTCAGCTCATTAGGACTTCCATATTCTCTCTGAATTACAGCTGTGAATTTCCACTGTGCCAAACTCAGGCACGATGAAAAACATGTGAGAAAAGTCAATAAAGTTAGGAAATTATCTCCAGGTTGAGAACTGAGGTGACTGTGGGGTTAATCTCATGGGCTTTCTCTTTCCTCAAGGTTTATGTGCTGCCAGTCATCCAGTGCCTAAACATAGGGTTTTCATACATTTTGTTCAGCTTCACAATTATTCATGTTACAGGGATTGATTAGCATTAATCAATCCAAGTAAATCATTATATCTGGAATCAAAAGTCCTCTCTACGTAATTGTTTAAAAGATTGCCATATTCTTGTGTGAGTCTTCAAGTATATATTTAAAAATTCTATTTTACTTGCTCTAATAACATCTAGTCAAGGCTATGGTTTTTCCAGTGGTCGTGTATGGATGTGAGAGTTGGACTGTGAAGAAAGCTGAGTGCTGAAGAGTTGATGCTTTTGAACTGTGGTATTGGAGAAGACTCTCAAGAGTCCCTTGGACTGCAAGGAGATCCAACCAGTCCATTCTAAAGGAGATCAGCCCTGGGCTTTCTTTGGAAGGAATGATGCTAAAGCTGAAACTCCAGTACTTTGGCCACCTCATGTGAAGAGTTGACCCATTGGGAAACACTGATGTTAGGAGGGATTGGGGGACAGGAGGAGAAGGGGACGACAGAGGATGAGATGACTGTATGGCATCACTGACTCGATGGACATGAGTCTGAGTGAACTCTGGGAGTTGGTGATGGACAGGGAGACCTGGTGTGCTGCGATTCATGGGGTCGCAAAGAGTCAGACATGACTGAGTGACTGAACTGAACTGAACTGAACTGAAAAGTGCTTATCTGAGGTACAAATTATCTTTGCCGAATTTGTTTTTTCATGGCATTGTTCTTTCTGAAAAATATGGTGATTCTTGCTTGCAAGCCTATACAGTTAAGGTCAAAATAAGAAACCCAGAGCAGAATTAAAATAAGGATTAGAGAATAGTTGCTTTGTAAAACTGTGGGTTTGGGGGAAACTTAAGAATTTTTAGTTCTAAATATAAAAAGTCAGTCTCTATAATAGTATTATATGTAAACATGGGAATTTGGGGTACCTATATTTTCTACCATGTGTACTAAGGAAGACAAATAGTTGAGCCAGTATTCAGAGACAGAGAAAGAGGAAGGGAGAGAGGGGGAAACTCCTTATTGTGGTCAATAATCTGACTTTGTTCTAGCACCTGTATATTTCTTGTGGGTTTTTGGTTCAGTGCCATTGCTAGTGTTGACCAATATATTTACCTGTTTTCCTTTCAGGTAGTTTAACCTGGGTCTGTAATTTCCTACAAGAAGAATGTTAAACTAATGCTGACAATAAAGGGTTGAAGAAAAATAAAGAATAATTCAAGAGAATGTATTAAATGTGGGTGGGGCAACCTCAATTTCTAGTTAGATGTATTTTTAAAAAGAAATTTAGGCCCTGGTGCATGTTGTTTTAGACTTCCTTGATGGCTCAGCAGCAAAGAATCCACCTGCCAATGCAGGGAAAGATGAGTTCTATCCCTGGGTCAGGAAGATCCCTTGGAGAAGGAACTGGAATCCACTCCAGTATTCTTGCCTGGAGAATTCCCTGGACAGAGGAGCCTGGTGGGCTATAGTCTATGGGGTTTCAGAGTCAGACATGACTGAGGGACTAAACAAGAACAACCACCACCTGTTGTTTTGCTTATGATAAAAAGATTAAGTAAGTGTGTCTTTTTAGGTTTCTTTGCTGCTGCTGCTAAGTCGCTTCAGTCGTGTCCGACTCTGTGTGACCCCAGAGACGGCAGCCCACCAGGCTCCCTTTTCCCCGGGATTCTCCAGGCAAGAGCACTGGAGTGGGTTGCCATTTCCTTCTCCAATGCATGAAAGTGAAAAGTGAAAGTGAAGTCACTCAGTCGTGTCCAACTCTTCGTGACACCATGGACTGCAGCCTACCAGGCTCCTCCGTCCATGGGATTTTCCAGGCAAGAGTATTGGAGTGGGGTGCCATTGCCTTCTCCGGTTTCTTTAGGTTTCACTAAAAGGAAAATATTATCTGAGAGGTTGAACGGGGAAGAAGGTTTTACTTTGGATTTCTTAGATTTTATTTCATCAGCTAAATAGGAATGAAATGTATCATTAAGTATACTTGCTTACCAGCAAATATTTCACTGAATAATTCATATCCTTTATGCAGTGATCTAGGGATTTACTTGATTAAAATCTTTAAATAATCCACATATTTTAAATGCTTATCCTAAAATGATTCTGCTTATTATCTTAGGCAAAATATCCATGTCTTGTCTCTTTAGATTACCAATTTTATTGCTACTTATGGAAAAAGAAGTTAAGGTAGTTAATGAGTGCCAAATTCATCCCTGCCAGGAGCCAGCATGAGGAACTCCTTCCGTGGCAAAGGTCATGAGGAAGGAGGCTCGGCATACGCAAAGGTGGGATCGAGCCTCAGGAGTCCCCCTGGAAATTCTCGAGCATCTACCCCCAAAACCAGAGTCTGCCTACTTTACTACTTTGTACTCTCACCTACACCTCTGACTTTACGGGGGGCTGTCCCCCACCACCTCTCTTGGAGAAGGAGTTAACTTAGAGCTCCAGTTAATAATAATTCCTGGGCGTGACAGGAGTGTTTCAACCTACAAACTCCTCTGAAAGTTCTCTAGCCTGCCTGACAGGTTTGTCCGGCCACATGTGATTGTTCACAGCCTCCCAACTGTGAGAGGCACGAGATGCTTTAAACCTTCTAAAAACAAGTTCTTTTGAGAAGTTAGGAAATTATTAGGGTAGTATAGTGGGCTGATTAGAAATTGTATTGGTGAAGGGTTTTTCATTTGTTGAGCCAATGTTTACTGCTAAGTCTCCACATCCCCTGCCCTTATACACATTAATGAATATATAGAAGAAATAAGTATTAACCTTTGATATTAATCACGTTAGACCTTAGGCTAAGCAAATTCTTTCCTTAATTAAAACCCACTACACCCTCACCCTATAGGAATGTAACTTTATCTGGTGCCTTCGGAAGGTGGCGTCTGTTTTAAGAATAATCACTCATGGAAAAACAAGTGTTCTGGTTGACTGACCACTGTCACAAGGAGAGGGTCATAAATTGTCAGCAGGCCCCCTGGCCAGAAGATGATATAACACCCCTAAGACCTTTGTATACATTTGTATGAAGCACCTGATTTTGATAAAAGTCAGGACTGCTGACCCCACGTGACTTTTGTATTACATCTCTGTATAAAAGCGGACCCTGGAAAATAAAGAATGGGATCAGTTCCTAGAAAGACTGGTCTCTCCATGTCATTCTTTCTCTCACTTTCTGGCTGAATTCCCATCTGGAGCGTGGAGGCTCGTCAAGCCTACTAATTATGCCTGGGCTTCTAAGATCTGACCAGGGAGGCCTTAGTGTCGCCTCTCCTTTGGGAGAACGGAAGGACACCTGTGGCCTACGTAGGTGATGCAAATTTCTTGTCTTGAAATTTTATTGGCTTTCCACATAAACCAAGTTATTCAGCCTCTTTTCACCACTGAATTTTCCTACTGAGCTATCCTTATTTAATCACTCTTTATATCTTTAAATAACATTTAAATAAACTATTGTTTCCTGATCGCCGATGCCGTCCCCGCTTCAAATTCCCTGGATCCACCGGTGCTGGACCACGGTACATCCCTGCTAATGGAACAAAGGGCTTGCTATTTCCTGTTCAGGAATTGAAGGTGGTTAATTATTACATTACCTATATTCATACAGAATAATTAGAACTTGGTATGGAAGCTGCCACATAAACTATTTAATTGCTTGCACAGAATTTTAAAAAGAATTATGTTTGTTAACATAAGAAAGGCATAACATTTTCAAGTTGAATACTTATTAATTAGCTATGAAACATACACAAGTCTAAGCCATGAATACAGGGCTCCCTTCCCTTAAAATTTTTATTCATACTATTTTTATGAACAAGATATGGCAATGAGATGAGGGGATGCATTAAATAAGACAAAGCTAAATTTTATGACTTGGTTGGGGGAAGGAAAACACTAGAGCTTTCAAAATAAGACTTACAATGATTGTTTATGGAATTAGATTCAGGAGAGGCTGTTAAGTAACTGGATGCCTTTAACTCACCAAAGGGAAATAGTTTTATCCATCATGGTGAAAAACTAGCAGATCAAATGTATGTTCAAATCATTTATCACTCATGAATTTAATCAGAAAATTAGTGTGTATTGAGAATTCTGGCATCTAATTTATGTCTTAGCTTGGTCGGTATGCAAAGAATTGGAGACTCTGGCATATAGAAAACAAGTATGGTTTCTGTTGAGGTTTGGGTTATATAAGATGTATAGCTGATGTCCTTGCCCTGTAAGCCATTTTTATCTCTTCCTATTTTTTCCTGCATTATTGAGCATGAGAACAAAAACATCTGTCTGAAAAATATACATTTCGGAAAAGTCTATGTAAGGCAAGTTCATCCAAGCATAGTGTGTTATTTGCTCCCAAGACATTTTTTTTCCACTTTGTTTTGATTATTTCCCCTAGCTTGCTGTCAGCTTCGGTGCTAGATTTTTGGTTGCCTTGTGCAAACCTTGATGTGTGGGCCTGCTTGTATGTATCAGATGTGGCAGCATGTCAAGGTAGAGAGAAGAATGACTACAGGATGATAAAATATTTTTTACTGAGGAGGTTCATCACACCAAATCCTAGGGTTGTTCCACAGTAGCCAGCACCCTCTCCAATAGAGTCATGTCTATTTGAAGCCAAAAAACTTTCTTCCTGAGAATGCTCTGTCTAATATTCACATGGCCCTAAACCCTCCCACCATCCATCACAGTCACTAGTGCTTGGATCCCATCAGTCCTTATGGTAAGAAACTGCATACATAGTGTGAATCAGAAATAGGTAGATTCTTCATTTCCAGCCTTTTTCCATTGTTAGAATTTTGCTTCTGTAGCTGCCTATGGTAGATCTCAGAGGTTTACCAAGAGCTGGACAAGTACTTTGAGAACTACTGTTCTTTAGGGGCATTGGAACTTTGATTTTTTCTTTTTTAAATTTTGTACTGTTTCTGTAAGTGACTACTGGATGGATTTCCACCTCTATCAGGGGTTGTCAGAAATAGATGAATCATTCATTAATTGGTTCAATGAGCCAATGACTCTGAGCTCAAATGGATATACCGTGACTTTTGCCAGAAAGAAGGGGTGGACACCAGGATTAGGCCAATAATTTAAACTTAAAAGAATAATGCCAAATGCCATAGCTAAGATGAGAGGGGACATGAAATAGAGAAAAATACTACAAGGGTTTAAACCACACACATTAGGCCTGAATCATATTATTAGAGCTCTTCAGAAAGAAGCCTCTGCTGTCTTTGTACTTTTTTACTATGAATCTATTATGGGATGATACTGTTCAGTTCAGTTCAGTTCAGTCGCTCAGTCATGTCTGACTCTTTGTGACCCCATGAATTGCAGCACTCCAGGCTTCCCTGTCCATCACCAACTCCCAGAGTTCACTCAAACTCATGTCCATCGAGTCAGTGATGCCATCCAGCCATCTCATCCTCTGTCATCCCCTTCTCCTCCTGCCCCCAATCCCTCCCAGCATCAGGGTCTTTTCCAATGAGTCAACTCTTCACATGAGGTGGCCAAAGTACTGGAGTTTCAGCTTTAGCATCATTCCTTCCCAAGAACACCCAGTACTGATCTCCTTTAGAATGGACTGGTTGGATCTTCTTGCAGTCCAAGGGACTCTCAAGAGTCTTCTCCAATACCACGTTAGTAAAACATAATTACACACTTTTCTTCCTTTGTTTTCCTTCTTTTCTGCCTTCCAGAAATAATGCCATGGCCACTCTTTTCTGGTTATGTTCCTGTTGTTTAAAGAAGAGTTATCTCCAAGATGCTGCCCTACTTGGATTCTCCATACAACACAAGGTCAGGCAATTCTTTCCTCAGGATGGCTTTGATTGCATTTCCTCAGTTTAACAACTTCTCTCTGTCTGAAGTGTACATTATATACAATTGTGCAGTAGCACTTTTGAGATTCTCCTATGTGCCTGGCCCGAGGCTATGACATGAGGATATATTAGTGAAGAAGATACAGGGACTATTCACCCCCTTTCTAACCACTTAAAAATAGCTGGCATGCAGTGAAATCTGCCTGTTCTAGGCATTCACACAGGACCTTTCTTCCCTTCATTCTATCTTTACACTCCTGCAAACTCTTACCTGGCTTCCCAGGTAGCACTAGGGGTAAAGAACCTGCCTGCTGATGCAGGAGACATAAGAGACACAGGTTCAGTCCCTGGGTTGGGAAGATCCCCTGGAGGAGGGCACAACAACCCACTCCAGTATTACTTCCTGGAGAATCCCATAGACAGTGGAGCCTGGTGAGCTACAGTTCATAGGGTCTCAAAGAGTCTGACACAACTTAGTATTTTCTGAAGAGACTTGGCATGCACACTCAAACTCTTACCTCCCTGGCTCATTAAAGCCATATTCTTTCCCCAACTTTCAATATCCATGACTGGCACCCCAACTTTGTTTGCTAAAATATCCTTTTATCAAACTTCCTCTTGCCTTATCAATCTTTCACTGCAGAATCCCTTGATTGTGGCTTTATTGGTAATATCTAGTGAGATTGGTAATATCTAGTGAGAGTAGTTCATAGTAGTCTTCCCTGCAGAAGTGAGAAAATGATGAGTGAGTATTTATAGCTCAGAAGAAAGAAAAAGGAATAATATTCACAATTATCATGTGTTAAATGCTATGAGAAATACCTAACATATTATTTCATTTAATTTAGTAGCTAAATATATAAAATATACTATGCCAAGTGAAGGAAGTGTAAATAAAAGAAAGGGGTAACATAACTGAGAGAGGTAGTTACTCTACTTGAGTACTGAGGGGGTGCTTAGATGCTTTTTGTATATGAGGTAAGTGTTGACTTGTGACACACAAAGATGATGCTGGTCGGCTACTGGGTAGCCATAACATGTCAGCTTGTCTTCAGCCTTCTCCTCTTGCTGTTCTCCAGTTCACTCTACACTTGGCAACCAGAGAGAATGAAATCTCTGATTTCTCATCATACTGAAATGCTCAAACTCTTTCAGTGGTAAACAGAGATGTAGATCTGATCTATCCTTCCAAATTCAGCTCTGGCTGTCATCACTCTTTCACTCCTTTCACCCCCACCACTCTGGCCTTCTGAGTTCTCAAAAATACCAGATACATTCCTCTGGGAGACTTTTTAATTCCTCTGTCCAGCATGTACTTCCCACCCTCTCTTAAAGAATGGGTGCACTCTTGGGCTACAGCTTGTGCATCATGATGATTCCCAGATGGGATACATTTCAAACAAGTCTATTCATCACCTACAAGAAATTCTTATCTGATAACCTGGCCTAAAAAGCAGTTTCATTTCATATAGCCTTATTTGTTACATTGACACGTGTTTGCCTTAGAAACTTTAGCCAGTGAAAATGCTGAATTTACTTAGGGCATGGATTTGTTTATGGTTGTGGATATCAGTTTTGGTTTTTAGATTATCTTTGAATATTTAGACCTGAAAGTCCTTGCACACATCAACAGTGTTGTGCATGTAACTGGCTATGGACTTTGAAGTTCTTATCTCTGGCTACTCTTGCTGTATTTTGTGAAATTATCAGCTGTTATCAAATAAGGAAATAATTAATCACATTTACTGTAACTGAAATTAATGCCAGGCTACCACCGGTCTTCTTTTCCTAGCTAACTTAGATTTTAGGGATCATTTTACTGTTGGGAAACTCTTAAGCTCTCCAGGAGGACTTGATTTAGTTGTGTTTGTTTCTCATATGTATGTACTTTTTCTCTACCAAGTTTGCTTAAAATCCCAGTGGTTGTTACTTGATAATGCACTTCTTTGGATGGAGGCTGGAGAGTGATGGGATAATTAACAAAGCAGGTGATTTTAGCAGAGTGGGCAACTGTCAGTGGGACAAATTTGATGGATAAAGTGAAGTAATTTGGTGACTCCTGTGGGCTTGGAATTTTCAGGGCTGTTCTCTGGGACTCAGTGATGGTGAGAGCAGCTGGGCTGACCAAGGTGATCAAACAGAAACAGAAAATCATGCAGGTTAGTTGGGGGATATAAAACTGTATCAGACACAAAGCATCAGTTCAGTTCAGTTTAGTCACTCAGTTGTGTCCGACTCTTTGCGACCCCCATGGACTGCAGTACGCCAGGCCTCCCTGTCCATCACCAACTCCTGGAGTTCACTCAAACTCATGTCCATTGAATTGATGATGCCATCCAACCATCTCATCTTCTGTCGTCCCCTTCTCCACCTACCCTCAATCTTTCCCAGCATCAGGGTTCTTTCAAATGAGTCAGTTCTTCACATCAGGTGGCAAAAGTACTGGAGTTTCAGCTTAAGATCAGTCCTTCCAAAGAAAACCCATGACTGTTCTCCTTTAGGATGGACTGGTTGGATCTCATTGCAGTCCAAGGGACTCTCAAGAGTCTTCTCCAATACCACAGTTCAAAGCATCAATTTTTCCATGCTCAGCTTTCTTTATAGTCCAACTCTCACATACATACATGACTACTGGAAAAACTATAGCCTTGACTAGACAAACCTTTGTTGGCAAAGTAGTGTCTCTGTTTTTTAATATGCTGTTTAGGTTGGTCATAACTTTTCTCCCAAGGAGTAAGTGTCTTTTAGTTTCATGGCTGGAGTCACCATCTGCAGTGATTTTAGAGACCCCAAAATAAAATCTGTCACTGTTTCCATCGTTTCCCCATCTATTTGCCATGAAGTGATGGGACCGGATGCCATGATCTTAGTTTTCTGAATGTTGAGCTTTAAGCCTACTTTTTTCACTCTTGAATTTTACTTTCATCAAGAGGCTCATTAGTTCTTCTTCACTTTCTGCCATAAAGGTGGTGCCATCTGTATATCTGAGGTTATTGATATTTCTCCTGGTAATCTTGATTCCAGCTTGTGCCTCTTCCAGCCCAGCGTTTCTCATGATGCACTCTACATATAAGTTAAATAAGTACAGTGACAATATACAGCCTCAATGTACTCCTTTTCCCATTTGGAACCAGTCTGTTGTTCCATGTCCAGTTTTAACTGTTGCTTCCTGACCTGCCTACAGATTTCTCAAGAGGCAGGTCAGGTGGTCTGGTATTCCCATCTTTTTAAAAACTTTCCACAGTTTATTGTGATCCACACAGTCAAAGTCTTTGGCATAGTCAATAAAGCAGAAATAGATGTTTTTCTGGAACTCTTTGCCTTTTTTGATGCTCCAATAGATGCTGGCAATTTGATGTCTGGTTCCTCTGCCTTTTCTAAATCCAGCTTGAACATCTGGAAGTTCACGTATTGCTGAAGCCTGGTTTGGAGAATTTTGAGCATTACTTTACTAGGGTGTGAGATGAGTGCAATTGTGCAATAGTTTGAGCATTCTTTGGCATTGCCTTTCTTTGGGATTGTAATGAAAACTGACTTTTTCCAGTCCCATGGCCACTGCTCAGTTTTCCAAATTTGCTGGCATATTGAGTGCAGTACTTTCACAGCATCTTTCAGGATTTGAAATAGCTCAACTATAATTCCATCACCTCCACCAGCTTTGTTCGTAGTGATACTTCCTAAGGCCCACTTGACTTCACATTCCAGCATGTCTGGATCTACGTGAGTGTGAGTGATTACACCATCATGATTATCTGAGTCATGAAGATCCTTTTTGTATAGTTCTTCTCTGTATTCTTGCTACCTCTTCTTAATATCTTCTGCTTCTGTTAGGTCCATACCATTTCTGTCCTTTATTGAGCCAATCTTTGCATGGAATGTTCCCTTGCTATTTCTGATTTTCTTGAAGAGATCTCTAGTCTTTCCCATTCTTTTGTTTTCCTCTATTTCTTTGCACTGATCACTGAGGAAGGCTTTCTTATCTCTCCTTGCTTTTCTTTGGAATTCTGCATTCAAATGGGTATATCCTTCCTTTTCTCCTTTGCTTTTTGCTTCTCTTCTTTTCGCAGTTATTTGTAAGACCTCTTCAGGTAGCCATTTTTCTTTTTTGCATTTCTTTTCCATGGGGATGGTCTTGCCCCTGTGTCCTGTACAGTGTCATGATCCTCCGTCCATAGTTCATCAGGCACTCTGTCTATCAGATCTAGTCCCTTAAATCTACTTCTCACTTCCACTCTATAATCATAAGGGATTTGACTTAGGTCATACCTGAATGGTCTAGTGGTTTTACCTACTTTCTTCAATTTAAGTCTGAATTTGGCAATAAGGAGTTCATGATCTGAGCCACAGTCAGCTCCTGGTCTTGTTTTTGCTCACTGTATAGAGCATCTCCATCTTTGGCTGCAAAGAATATAATCAATCTGATTTTGGTGTTGGCCATCTGTTGATGTCCATGTGTAGAGTCTTCTCTTGTGGTGTTGGAAGAGGGTGTTTGCTATGACCAGTGCATTCTCTTGGAAGAACTCTATTAGCCTTTGCCCTGCTTCATTCTGTACTCCAAGGCCAAATTTGCCTGTTACCCCAGGTGTTTCTTGACTTCCTACTTTTGCATTCCAGTCCCCTATAATGAAAAGGACATCTTTTTTGGGTGTTAATTCTAAAAGGGCTTGTAGGTCATAGAACTGTTCAGCATCAGCTATTCAGCATTACTGATCGGGGCATAGAATCCATAGCCCTTCAGTATAAGCTCTCACCCTCTGTCTCTCTCCTTTGTCCTAACAAGATATTAAAAGCAACCATAAACCCATCAAAGGAAGAAGATGTTTTTTAAGAATACAGGGCTTTGTTTGTGTGTGGAGGTAGGGGGAGTGGGGTAACTAGGGGATGGAGCAAGAGGAGAGTGGTATTCTTTTGTAAGGCATTATAAAATAAGACACCTCTTACTAAAATAGTGTGCAGTGATATGTTCTAATAAGATCAGAAAAAGTCTTTATCTTATAATCAGGGAAGAAATATTTGAACCCATTTTGCAGCATTAAAAAAAAAATCACATTGTATTTAAAGGAAATACTGAGAGCAACAGTCTTCATTGGGTAATTCTTGATAAGTAAGTTGGACTAACGGGAAATGCAAATACTGTGACATGCATGTGTGCTAAGTCACTTCAGTTGTATCCGACTCTCTGGGACTCTATGGACTGTAGCCCGCTAGGTTCCTCTGTCTATGGGATTCTCTAGGCAAGTATACTGGAGTGGGTTGCCATTTCCTTCTCCTGGGGATCTTCCCGACCCAGGGATCTAACCCCTACCTCTTAAGTGTACTGCATTAGCCAGGAGTATTCTTTACCACTAGCACCACCTGGGAAGCCCCATGAAGACTGTGACAGAGATTATGAAATAGACTGGGAAGTGCATTGAAGGAGCAAAGAAAAACCACTCTCAGATCAAAAGTGAGCCTAAGTAGAAAGGAAATTCCCAAAACTACTGTCTGATAAGACTAAATCTGAGAAAAATAAAGTCATCGTGACTTGAATTCATGTCTCATAATACTCAGCTCTGCCTTCATATATTTTATTTGCCGAGAAACCTCTTCCACATTGATGCAAATGGTAGTAGAGTCAGCTTACACTAATGTATACTCTTTCAGTAAGACACCTCAGCACTGACTCACCACACATCTTGAAAGCATACAAATAGAGTATGCCATGGGAGGGAAGGATTGTATTTTGAATGCATGGTAAGTAATGGTAGACCATTTAAGTACAGCATTTGCCGGAAATCAAGTCTGGATTTTCTGTTTCTACCTCATTTATGAATGGCAAACCAAGATCAAGAAAGGAAATAGCTGGGAAAGGAATTCATGTGAATACTGACAAATACAAATCACATGGAACCTTTGTTCTTTGGTCAACTGTGTCACAAGAAAATGAACTATCGTATCATCTCAAATAAAATGTCATTGATTACTATCCTTTTGTGATAATAAAAATATCAAGGAAGTTGAACATGTATTCTTGGAATGAAACCTGCCTTCTGAATCAGACTTTTCATGGAAAATGTCTAGTGTATATTCTTCATAGGAGTCACCATATTATATGAGGGATAAACATGCAGCTTGATGATGACTGAACATGGATGACTTATGTGGTTATAATTCAAAGTAGCAGGGGCAGTTCAACTGGTACTTATCAGAAAACACCCATTTTCAAAAATTGAATTTGAGTTTTCTTTGGACCATTTGCTGCCTGAATTGGCTTCTATTACATGCTTTACTCTTCTCTGGAAGACACATGCACTTTGTATATAGTTTTCCAAATAATTTTAATCATTAAAAAAAATATGTCAGAGAGCTTTATACAAGTGTTGCATCCAATGCCCCTCTATCTGATTTCAGCTTTTTTTTTTTTTAAGTAGCTTTTTTTGCTAAAGCCCCAGCTTTGTGTTATGAAATCATGGGTCCCATAAAATATAAGTCTATGAAGGAATCTTAGAAATTATCAAGTTTAATAGTTCTTAAATTTAGCTTGCTAAAAATCACATATGTCAAATCAACTGAATCATACTCTGGGGATGGACCAAAGCCAGGTAGTTTAAACTGTTTCTCAAGGTGATTTTGATAAAAGCAGTGAAAATCATTGACTATTCTCCAGAGAGATACTTCTGTTCTATAGGAATTCAACAACCTAGCCAAGGTCACAAAGATGGTTTGGACAAGTAAGAACTAAAATTCAAAACTGTGGACATTCAGGTCAGTGAGTGTTCTTTCTAAAGTATCAACAATTTAGAAAAGTTAAAATATAAACTTTTCCTCACTATGGATGTACTAGATGCCAGTGACTTTTACACTTCAAAGTGATAGTTTTATCTTATGTGAATTATACCTAATAAAAATGATATTAAAAGTACTAATTTTATTTAATCTGCATATAGGCAAGTTAATTCATTTTCTAAATATCACCAGAAAGGGAGCACATATTATGTCCGGCTAATACATTGAGATGGATCATTTAAGCTATTCAGTCAGCTTTCTTGTCTGTAAGATAGGAGAATGAAAGTGAAAATGTCTTTGTTGTAGAATTAATGTAAAGCTTTGAAAGAGGATATATGTAGTATGCTTGGTACATAGTAGATGTAGATGTAATTATTCCCCTAGAATGATTTGTAATGACAAAACAGTATTTTTGTTTTTCTAAATCTGTAGGAACCATATCTCCTGCACAGGGATAGATAACTTCACTGGAATAAGGAGTTTTGATTATCAAAACTGCTAGTTTTGCTTGAGGATGTATAGCCTGTTAGGTACTTTCTTTGCCTCCTCATCTTGCCTATCACATAGTAGGTGATTAATAATTTATTTACTGACTCACTGATTGATAGATACCTATAGAGATTAGCACAACCTTTTATTGGTGGGAAAAAACTTCCCTGAAACCTCTATTCGAGGCAGAGCTCAGTGAATTCCATTTACTCCATATGTGAATGTTCTGTTTTCCTGAATCTGATTAGGTTACAAGTTGTAAAAGCAGGGCTCATTTTGGGGGTAATTACAGCGTTGAATGCACCCAAAAGGCTATTAAAAACTGGCCATATCCAATGCATATAATAAATAATTAATTGGACAAATAAATAAATAAAAATTACAGTTCATAAAAGCTCTTTATTAACTTGCCCAGTACTAGTCTGGCTCTTGCAATTAATTTTAAACTCTCTTGTTTCTCCTTTATTAAGTAAGCTGGAATGAAATAGAAATGATATAATTGTTTTTGCTTTCTCATTTGGAGAAACACTCATGCAGGCTCAGTTCTCAGAGCACACAGAAAATGAAACTAGACGATCCCCATGCAATACACAAATAACCTCCTTATTCCAGTGAAATTATCTATCCCCGTGCAGGAGATATGATTCCTACAGATTTAGAAAAACAAAAACAGTGTTTTTGTTTTACAAATCATTCTAGGGGAATAATTAGAATTCACCCTTCTTTTATAACCACAGTTTTGTGAAGCTTCTTTGACATTAAGCGCATTTCCTCTCTTTTAGTGGGGAAAAATTCACATGGGTACACTTCCATGTCCTGATGATGACTTGTATCCTCCCTACCCAAATTCCTGGTGTAAGAGTCAAAGGATACAATACAAACATCCAGAAATGAAGTTTGCCAGTATGGCTTCCATGTAAAGTATTGAGTGAATGAATCTGTCTCTTCTGTGAAGGCCAGCTGATGTAGTATTTCCAAAAATGGACATGATGTGGTATTGTTTTGCAGGATTTTGTAGATCTTAAGCATTGTGGTCCAAAATCACTGTAGATGGTGATTACAACCATGAAATTAAAAGACACTCCTTGGAAGAAAAGTTATGACCAACCTAGACAGCATATTAAAAAGCAGAGTCATTACTTTGCCAACAAAGGTCCATCTGGTCAAGGCTATGATTTTTCCAGTAGTCATGTATGGATGTGAGAGTTGGTCTATAAAGCGAGCTGAGCACTGAAAAATTGATGCTTTTGAACTGCGGTGTTGGAGAAGACTCTTGACAGTCCCTTGGACTCCAAGGAGATCCAACAAGTTCATCGTAAAGATCAGTCCTAAATATTCATTGGAGGGACTGATGTTGAAGCTGAAACTCCAATACTTTGGCTACCTGATGCGGAGAGCTGACTCATTTGAAAAGACCCTGATGCTGAGAAAGATTCAAAGTGGGAGGAGAAGGCGACAACAGAGGATGAGATGATTGGATGGAATCACTGACTCAATGGACATGAGTTTGAGTAAACTCTGGGGGTTGATGATGACCAGGAAGGCCTTGCATACTGCAGTTCATGGGTCACAAAGAGTTGGACACGACTGAGCGACTGAACTGAACTGAACTGAAGGCAGTGTGGCAGTGGAAGTGAGCACCGTTTGAGAGAGAGTTCTCTTCTCATTCTGTTCAGTCAGTTCAGTTGCTCAGTCATGTCTGGCTCTTTGCAACTCGATGGACTGCGGCACACCAGGCCAACCCCTGGAGTTTATTCTAACTCATGTCCATTGAGTTGGTGATGCCATCCAACCATCTCATCCTTTGCCATCCCCTTCTCCGCCTATGCTCAATCTTTCCCACCATCAGGGTCTTTTCAAATGAGTCAGATCTTCACATCAGGTGGCCTAAGTATTGGAGTTTCAGCTTTAGCATTAGTCCTTCCAATGAATATTCAGGACTGATCTCCTTTAGGATGGACTGGTTGGATCTCCTTCCAGTCCAAGGGACTCTCAAGAGTCTCCTCCAACACCACAGTTCAAAAGCATAAATTCTTTGGTGTTCAGCTTTCCTTTTACTCCTACTTTCATATCCATACATGACTACTGGAAAAACCATAGCCTTGACTAGATGGACCTTTGTTGGCATAGTAATGTCTGCTTTTTAATATGCTGTTTAGGTTGGTCATAACTTTTCTTCCAAGGAGTAAGTGTCTTTTAATTTCACGGCTGGAGTCACCATCTGCAGTGATTTTGGAGCCCCCTCAAATAGTCTACCACTGTTTCCCCATCTATTTCCCATGAAGTAATAGGACCAGATGCCATGATCTTTGTTTTCTGAATGTTGAGTGTTAAGCCAACTTTTTCACTCTCCTCTTTCACTTTCATCAAGAGGCTCTTTAGTTCTTCACTTTCTGCCTTAAGGGTGGTGTCATCTGCATATCTGAGGTATTTTTCTCACTACTGGTTTTATAAACTCTCCCACAGGAAGTTGTAGGTACTCAGGTAGAGGACACATTCTATTCCAATGACTTGGTGGATAGATCACTGATTATCTGTGTAGAAATGCCTCTTTCAAGCTCATTGTTTTGGGTTCTAAGAGCTTCAAATGCAATTCAATTATTATTTTTTGAATTAAAAAATCAATAGATGAATAATGTCCCATATAATTATTTGAAGGGATCTTAACTTGATTAAAATGAAATACCCAGGCTTATTTAATGGCCTTGCATGTAATTTCACTTTGAATTGGCCGTGTGGCTCAGTGCAAAGAGAACTGGACTAAAGTGAGGATGGCTGATCAAGGCTGGAATCTTCCCCAATAAGCTGTGTGTGATGTTTAACTCTTTGTGTCAGTTAGACAGGGTGCCAGGTATTTGGTCAAACATTATTCTGGATGGTCTGTGAGGGTGTTTCTGGAAAAGATTAACTTTCAAATGGGTAGACTGAGCAAAGCAGATTGTCCTCCCTATTTTGGGTGAACTCCATCTACTCACTTGAAGGCCTGAATAGAACAAAAACCTGGCTACATTTCAAATTGGGGAGAAATTCCTCCAGCCTGCACAGGATCTGGGACATAGTTTCAAATCTGAACAGAAATACTGGCTCTTCCTAGGTCTAGAGCATACCAGTGTTCAGACTAAAAATATACCATTGGCTCTCCTAGGTCTCAAGCTTACTGGCTGCAGATCTTGAAACCCATCACTTTCATAATCATGTAAACTGGGTTCTTATATCAATAATAAATCAGATCAGATCAGATCAGTCGCTCAGTCATGTCCGATTCTTTGCGACCCCATAAATCGCAGCACGCCAGGCCTCCCTGTCCATCACCAACTCCCGGAGTTCACTGGGACTCACGTCCATTGAGTCAGTGATGCCATCCAGCCATCTCATCCTTTGTTGTCCCCTTCTCCTCCTGCCCCAATCCCTCCCAGCATCAGAGTCTTTTCCAATGAGTCAACTCTTCGCATGAAGTGGCCAAATACTGGAGTTTCAGCTTTAGCATCATTCCTTCCAAAGAAATCCCAGGGCTGATCTCCTTCAGAATGGACTGGTTGGATCTCCTTGCAGTCCAAGGGACTCTCAAGAGTCTTCTCCAAGGCCACAGTTCCAAAGCATCAATTCTTCGGCGCTCAGCCTTCTTCACAGTCCAACTCTCACATCCATACATGACCACAGGAAAAACCATAGCCTTGACTAGATGAACCTTTGTTGGCAAAGTAATGTCTCTGCTTTTGAATATGCTATTTAGGTTGGTCATAACTTTCCTTCCAAGGAGTAAGCGTCTTTTAATTTCATGGCTGCAGTCACCATCTGTAGTGATTTTGGAGCCCAGAAAAATAAAGTCTGACACTGTTTCCACTGTTTCCCCATCTATTTCCCATGAAGTGATGGGACCGGATGCCATGATCTTCGTTTTCTGAATGTTGAGCTTTAAGCCAACTTTTTCACTCTCCACTTCCACTTTCATCAAGAGGCTTTTGAGTTCCTCTTCACTTCTCCCATAGACACACACACACACACACACACATATTCACACACAGTGGTTCTTCAACACAAAGCATTTACTTGAGTCCACTTATATGTAATTTTATTTTTCCAGTAAATACATACTGCAGTACTACATGATCTGTGGTTGGCTGAATCCACAGATGTGACACAGGGAGGGGTGATTATAAATTTGTATGGATTTCTAACTTCATGGAGGGTCATTGTCCCTAACTCCTACCTTGTTCAACTCTGTATATATATGTGTATGTGTTTGTATATAATACATATATATGCGTATGTGTATATCCTATTGGTTTTTTCCTCTGGAGAACCGTAATAACTATGACCTTGAGAAAATCAACACAGCTTTTCAAACCCTATTTTTCTTTATCTGTGTAGTGAAAGAGTTGGACAATATAAGGCCATTGTAGTTCCAAAGTACAATATGGCTCTTAAATTTATATGACAATTCTGGGCTCCCTCAGAAGAGAATTTTTGTCTTGTTACCCCTGGAAGTATATAGAATATATTTGTTTCCTTTCATCTCTTCATTTGTCGGAGGCCTTTAAAATATTCCTCTCTCTCCCTTCTTGATGTTTTCTTCTAACCCAGGCTTCTCTGTGGGCAGAACAACACTGTCAGTTGGGGAACCATAACTGGCTATACTCACCCTTTCCCTAAGCTGATCTGCTAAAGGAGAGGCATTTTCTCTTGGATAGAATTGCTAACAGTATGCTAATTATGTTGGAAAAACAAGTTTATACAAAGATCTGGTGCTCAGTGAGGGTACCACCATGCCAGAGTAGGTGGATTTTCTGGTATTACTAGCATGACTGTGCACATAAGCTCTCCCTGGTGGGGACTGCCCTAGCCAGCCCGACATGTGTCTCCTCATGGTCGGCAGTGGTAGAGTGCAGTGGAACAGTCAGTTCCTTGGTTATCCTCCAAGGTGAGCAAGGTCAGTTTTAAATAGCTTTGTTGTCAATTAGCCTCATATTTTACTCCAGGTTCCTGACCTCACAAATCTTAAGGCCGGCATTGAAGTCAATGAATCTTCTGCAGCCTGATTCCCCACAGTGACTTCTCTCTTCTGACAAACCGTGTCTCATCATGGTTCTGTCAGCCCACACAGGTTTTCAGAGGCCAGAACTGCAATTAGTCAGCGCAACCATAATTCAACTGTAATACAGTATTTGCTTTCACCAAGCGTCCTTTTTCACAGTCCCAAATTAAGCACCCAGTGGAAGGAAAACTGCCCTTGAAAGTTTGGCCCGTCATATTAAATCACAGAGCTGACTTAAAGTTTCATCAAATGATTGTCATAGGAGAGGGTGAGATTACACAGTCATTTACTTATTAGCATTTCATTTAAAACATTACCATATCAAATTGACATAATTCTTCTCAGGGTATAAATATTCAAATTTTCACAACTCTCATTATGTTCCTTGCCCCCATTTTATTCTTCATACAGGAAAAAAATGAACATGAGACACAGAAATGTCTGTTAATCTCATTTAAGGCAAGGAGGAGTCTGAAGAGGAATATTTCCTTCTTAGGACAACAAACGTCCTAAGAAAGAAATATTTCCAAAACAAAACTTCTATACAGCTCCTATTGTTACAGGGATGTTTCTAACTAAAATTATATTTGGCATTTAATTTCAAGCAAATGAGCTAAATAGTGATGTCATTTGCAGATAGATACCTGTTCATTTGTAATGGGTTACTTGAAGACATTTACTATTGGGACAGAACCCTTTTTGGGTATGTGCCGTTGATCCTAGTCTACTCCTGACATGTCATTAATTTCTCCAGTTTACTAGCAGGAAGATCAACACTCCATGGGGACAATCCTGGGAAAGAAATGAACAACTCTAGTTTATACTTCTGCTTCGAGGATTGTGGACCAGCAGAACATTAAGGAACCTGTCTATATGGTTAATGCATTGTAGGGACCAGCTTAGAAAAACTGACAATTCAAGTTCTCTTAAGTTAGTTAGTGCCCTGAGATTGTACTAGAAGGACAAGAGTGAGTAATTTGCTCACCTCTTGATTTGCCTCATGTACCCATTCTCTCATGGTTGACACCTGCTGAGTAGAAACTAAAAGTTGAAGATTTATAAAGAAAATTCTTTATTACCTGTGAAGCATTTTATGAAATCCTGGATAGATGATGAGTCATGTGGCATTCCACATCTAATTTTCCCAAAATGACTGAAATATTCTTTGAAACTCATTTCTTATGTCAATTGCCTATGATAATTTCTTTACCATAGCCTTCTGAATAAAATCCAGAGTGTTAACATGGACCTCAAACCCTTCCTATTCAGGCTGCAGACTGCCTCCTTAATCATATCTTATCTATGGCTCTATCACATTATTTCCTAGTTATACTGAACTTTTTTTTTTTAAACCTTGGTCACTGCATTTTCTCAAGTCTCCTTGGACTTGGATTTGATATTCCCACACCCTGTAAAGCTCTTTCACATAATAACTTGGCCACCTCATATGGGTTTTCTTGAATTCATTTCTTCCTTGGAGGGTACTTTAACTTTCTACCATCACTCAAAACCCATCAGAGATTTTTGTTCCTCCTGTATGTTCCTTGTCCATTGAACTCTTATCACTACATTGTAAACTCCTGGGTAGGAATTATATCTTTTATTTTTTAAACTACAATGCTTAGCTGTGCCTGGCACAAAAAAGGCTCAGTCAATGTTTGTCAAATGAATAAATGAAGGAAACTAGGAACCAAGACATAAGGGACCTAGGAAAAGTGCCTTCAAAGGTGTCTGATCCTTTAGAACTGGAGCAGGTATCTCAGTTTTTGAATAATGGTTCATTTTTGTTTTTATCTGTGTTAGCTGCTCTTTATCTGCCTTGATTTTTAATAAAATCTCTTTTAAAGTTCTAGCCTCCCTCAACTATGCTTACAGGAACACAGAATATTTTGAATGTGCTTTAGATAGAGCAAGGAAAGGGCATACCACCCTTCTAGGACTAGTGAGATGGTGGCAGCAATATTTGAAATGAGGAAATCCCAAAGAGAAAGACAAGACTGCCAAGCAGAGTGACAGGACTGCTGGGTTGGCTAGTTTCCCCTGTAGAAAAGCCTGGAGTTTTGGGGTTTTGTTTTAATAAAGAAAACCCTATGTCCTTATAGTGCCTTCTTACATCATTCTTTTGGCCACATCCTCCTCTTTTTGCCAGGCTCCTGGAGTCATTGTGTTGTCCTCCATATTCCCTAAGAACCCTCACTAAGTGGCTAAACCCTATCCGACTTCCTCTACGTGCTATGGCGGGAGCTTGTTCACACAGTGGTCACTTACACAGGGTGTTTACCTTCACAGCTGCTGAGTAGATGAAGCCTAAGCTTCATCAGATCAGATCAGTCGCTCAGTCATGTCCGACTCTTTGTGACCCCATGAATCACAGCACGCCAGCCCTCCCTGTCCATCACCAACTCCCAGAGTTCACTCAGACTCACGTCCATCGAGTCAGTGATGCCATCCAGCCATCTCATCCTCTGTCGTCCCCTTCTCCTCTTGCCCCCAATCCCTCCCAGCATCAGAGTCTTTTCCAATGAGTCAACTCTTCGCATGAGGTGGCCAAAGTACTGGAGTTTCAGCTTTAGCATCATTCCTTCCAAAGAAATCCCAGGGCTGATCTCATTCAGAATGAACTGGTTGGATCTCCTTGCAGTCCAAGGGACTCTCAAGAGTCTTCTCCAACACCACAGTTCAAAAGCATCAACTCTTCGGCGCTCAGCCTTCTTCACAGTCCAACTCTCACATCCATACATGAGCACAGAAAAACCATAGCCTTGACTAGATGAACCTTTGTTGGCAAAGTAATGTCTCTGCTTTTGAATATGCTATCTAGGTTGCTTCATAGCGGCAGCTTATACTCCAAAACTTAGTGGCCTAATACAACCATCATTTTATCTTCTCTGACATTTCTGTATGTTTACTGTGTTCAGCTGGCCATTTTCTGCTGGTCTCTCTTGAGGTTTCTTGGGGGGATATAGTCACATGATGTTCTGCATCATTGTCTGCAGGTAAGTGGAACCATCTGGTGGCTTGGCTGAGAGGCTAGGATTTCTAGATCTCTTCTTTCTCCACATAGTCTCAGGGCTTCTCTTCTATGCATGGCCTCTCTTTGTGATAGATGGACTAGGGGAGCTGACTTCTCATGTGTCAGCTCAGAGCTCCCATATGCAAGCAGGGGAAATAGAATTTGAAAGTCTTCTTAATGGTCACAGTGTCACTTCTGCTGCATACTATTGATTAACTGAAATCATAAGGAAGCTAACTTTCAATGTGTGAGTGACTGCGAAAGGTCATGAATACCACGAGACATAGTGCATTAGGGACATCTTTTGAGATTAACTACTTAGATACCTTGATAAGGCAATGGCAATCCACTCCGGTACTCTTGCCTGGAAAATCCCATGGATGGAGGAGTCTGGTAGGCTGCAGTCCATGGGGTTGCTAGGAGTCGGACACGACTGAGCAACTTCACTTTCACTTTTCACTTTCATGAATTGGATGAGGAAATGGCAACCGACTCCAGTATTCTTGCCTGGAGAATCACAGGGACAGGGGAGCCTGGTGGGCTGCCATCTATGGGGTTGCACAGAGTCAGACATGACTGAAAATGACTTAGCAGCAGCAGCAATTAGATACCATAGGACACTTGCATGTTAATAAGCAACATATTTTTAAAATAATTTAAAATACTGAAAGTGTCATGTATTTCTTCCCTGTAAAACTCTTCCTTTCAGTCTCCTGCGCTAATCCTCTACCACTTTTACTCAGCATTGTCCCCATCTCTACCTCTTCTTTATTGACTACACCAAAGCCTTTGACTGTGTAGATCACAACAAACTGCAGAAAATTCTTAAAGAGATGGGAATACCAGACCAGCTGACCTGTCTCCTGAGAAATCTGTATGTAGGTCAAGAAGCAATAGTTAGAAGTGGACATGGAACAACAGACTGGTTCCAAATAGGGAAAGGAGTACATCAAGGCTGTATATTGTCACCCTGCTTATTTAGCTTATATGCAGAATATATCATGAGAAATGGCAGACTGGATGAAGCACAAGCTGGAATCAAGATTGCTGGGAGAAATATCAATAACCTCAGATATGCAGATGACACCACCCTTATGGCAGAAAGCGAAGAAGAGCTAAAGAGCCTCTTGATGAAAGTGAAAGAGAAGAGTGAAAAAGTTGGCTTAAAACTCAGCATTCAGAAAACCAAGATCATGGCATCTGGTCCCATCACTTCATGGCAAATAGGTGGGGAAACAATGGAAACAGTGACAGATTTTATTTTGGGGGGCTCTGAAATCACTGCAAATGGTGACTATAGCCATGAAATTAAAAGACACTTTCTCATTGGAAAAAAAGCTATGACGAATCTAGACAGCATAAAAAACAGAGACATTACTGCCAACAAAGGTCTGTCTAGTCAAAGCTATGATTTTTCCAGTAGTCATGTATGAGTGTGAGAATTGGACTAGAAAGAAAGCAGAGCACAGAAGAAATTATGCTATTGAACTGTGATGTTGGAGAAGACTCTTGAGAGTCCCTTGGACTGCAAGGTGATCCAACCAGTCCATCCTAAAGGAAATCAGGCCTTTGGAAGGCCTGATGCTGAAGCTGAAACTCCAATACTTTGGCCACTTGATACAAAGAGCTTACTCATTTGAAAAGACCCTGATGGTGGGAAAGATTGAAGGTGAGAGGAGAAGGGGATGACAGAGGATGAGATGGTTGGATGGCATCACTGAGTCAATGGACCAGAGTTTGCGTAAGCACTGGGAGTTGGTGATGGACAGGGAAGCCTGGAGTGCTGCAGTCCATGGTGTCGCAGAGAATGAGGCGCAACTGAGTGACTGAACTGAACTGTCCCCTTCTCTTCTATCTCATTACCATACTTGTTTTCCTCACTTTCATTGCTTATGCTTCCTTTGTCTCTCCTTCAACAATGGGCAAGACCCAACCCTCCAAGACCTTGTCACTTGCTTATCAGTCTGCCACTGTCTCTCCACCACAGAGCTCTTTTATGATCTCCCCTTGACTTTCTTTACCAGGCCCATCCCACTACTCCCTCTGTCCTGTGCTTTAGGCATTTTGAACATTGGCACTCCCTTGAGTAGAACTTGGTCCTTCTCCTCTTTGTGCTGTTTCACATTCTATTCCTTTGACAAGAAGGCTGAAGTATTTTTCTAAAATGTTTTTAACCTCCATTTTGCCCTTGGAATAAGTTGGAAGAACATTCTTCATGGCATAATATGAGGCTTCCTCTGCATGACTGATTAATCCTTCCATTGGGCTTTTGATACAGACTTGATTTTACTGTGTTGCAAATACAGTAGGTGTCTTTCAGTTATGTACCTTATTTATCTCTGTGTTTTTCCGCCCCAGTGTTTCACAGTATCTAACATATAAGAGGAACTCAAATATACTGATTGACTGGCTGAATTATTTCATTCTTTTCCCAACTACTAACTCTAAGTAATAGTTATTACATATTTGTCTCTAATCCTTTGGCTATGTAATCACATTTCATATTGCCTCCTGGAAGCTATACTGCAAATCTTATGGGTCATCTCAAAAGTAACATTCTTATAATCACACTTAGTGTCTTTCCTTCCAAAATTTCCTCATCTCTTTCAGTGAAGCCACCATTATGCCACACTAACTTTTGTTCCTGTCATCAATCCACATCAGTCAGTCTTAGATTTGGGGCATTTTTTATTTCACTATTTCTCTCATATTTATTTTTGTATATTTTTACTGTCACCTTCCTAACCCAAACCTTTCTCTCCTTGTGACTGAATTATCACCTTTCCTGAGTTTCTCTGTTTTCCTTTGTGATATCTCCCATGCTCATCACCAGGCTAGTCTTCCCCAAACTGTGCTTTCACAGTGTTGCTGCGATGCATCCAGAAAGCTGCTTGTTGTCAAATCAAGGCTGCTCTTCTGCCTGGTTCTCACTGCCTTCCCCAGTCCACACCCTTCTACCCATCTCACTTTACTTCCCTCTACTAGGTAGCACTCACCTAAATTTCTAATTATCTCCCCTCCTTAATGATCCTGGCTCAAACACTGGTCCAAACCTAACTGCAAAGTCCATCTATCTGGACCTCCTCCTTTGCCTTCTCCTACATCAGTATTCTTCCTTTATTCCAGGCTACGTCAGTTTGAATCCTCCATCATTGTTCTTTCACCTTACACCCACCCACTCTGCTCTCTCCTTGTCTGAATTCTGATTGCAGATGTGTCAGAGCCACTTTTCACCAGTCACTTACATTTGAGCTTTCCTAACAGCTGTGCTTCCTGAGGTTGGAAACAATGGCTTATAGTCCTTGGTTGGCCTCACAGTGTCCAGCATCATGCTGATCATGTAGTACATGATCCAATATAAGTGGGTGAATTATATGAACTTGCAGTGGGCATTTTCTGGGTCATTACCTATGGGTCAGGAATGAAATTTTCTCAGGATAACTCAAGGTTACAAGGAATAAAGTTTTCTCAGTGTCTCCAATTTCCAGATGAGATGTTTCCTACTTTAGTTCTGGAAACTGGAAAATACTAATAATTAGTATTTTATCAAATTTAACTGCATATTAAGCACTTTCATTGATATTTACTTATTCATAATTTTATAACTTTGTCCAGAACTGCTGTGCACTTGGGGGCTGGAGGTACAATGTGTGAGGATAAAATGCATGGAACAAGTAGGGAGTGAGGAATTTGGATTAACAAAAATATTTAGTAGCAGATTGCATCTTTTATTGGCCCTAAGAAATGCTGATATATATAGCATATATATATATATATATATATATATGTATGTATACACACACATACATACACAAAGGAGAATGTTTGCTTCTTTAATGTTTCAATGAAATAGAGAATTCCAGATACACAGATATATGAGGCATATGTATATCAATATTGGTCAGCCCTCAGGAACCAGTGATAGCAAAAGACTGAATCTCCAATATTCAGGTCATACTACAGAGGGATTTTGAACTTCTCTTCATCAAGCCTGCTTGTATGGTTTAATAGTTTTTCTGTTATAAGAATGGGGCAGATGACACGAAATTTCAGTGTGAAAGGCAGCAAAAATGAAACCAAGAGAAAAGCAACATTGGAAATGAAAAATATGCTAGTGAGAAATTGGAGAGCTGAAACTTTTGCACCAGAAGGTGAAGGCTTATTTTTAAGATTATATCGCCACCTAGTAAATCAGCCTAGAAGTACACCCACAGCTAGAGGCAGAGTCAGCATGGTGTTGAGCCTTAATCCTCTAGTTAGCAGTTCCTGATAGGTACGTTTATAAACATCTCCACTCACTGCAGGACAAGCACACGACCTACAGCAGCATCTCCAGTTCCCAGTGCTCAGCCCCTGCTCACATTCTCCTGTTCTTCTGGAGTTATTCAGTGGAGAAATCAACAGCACACATTTTAGATATGCAAATGTGTCAAGAATTTCTCTCAATCTGTTATGCATCCCTGGAAAATGATTATTTAAACAGTGCATATTATCATTTGCTTGTTCTAAATAATTTAACTCTGGGATGTTCATTAGTGAAGACATTTTACATTTCTACTTTCATTTCTTCCTAGTAAAAGAAGTTGTCTGATCATGATTTTTTTTTTTTTTAATGAGGAAGCATTGGAATTGTGGAATTAAAAACACTAAACAGAGAACCCTACTTTTTTTGTCCTTAAAGCCACATCTTTAGTTTGTCCATGTCCTGTGTCTTCTATAGCAGTCGTTGGCACTGAATTCTTGATCACTTCTCTTGGTTTTGCTTTCATAAGGAGATCCTTAGCTTGATAAAATATTGCATGAATTTTAAGGCTTGGTGTCTACAAACAATTGGTTATCAGAAGTGGCATTCTGGCTATATAGCCTCCTTGCTGGTCTCAGTTTTTCCATCTGTGAGATGGGGACAGCAATAGTATACAGCACTGGGCTTTTAGAAAGAATAAATTAAACAGGAGTGTTAAAAATTGTTAGCTATTAATAACAAAAATACACTTATTAAGAAATGGTAGAAACAAAGAATAGAAACTAATTTTATTTTGCCATTCACAATAGAGCAACATGCTTTAGCCAAACAAATAGACACAGAGAGAGGAGGCATGTATTCTGAGACCAAGAAAGCATCCATTAAAAAAATCCAAGTGATTATAATTTTTAAAATTTTTAACTTTTAAAAATAATTATACATTTGATTACATTCAAGTGCTTAAAATACCTTGAAATGCACTTCCATTTTTTTTCTTCTATATGTTCTTCCCTCCTTTTAGAAACCTATTCTCACTTCAACCTTCCAAATAGGTTTATCTTTTATTTTAAGGACTACTCAGAATATTTTGACTGAGTTTACCCAAGAGTTCCTTTGTAGCTCAGCTGGTAAAGAACGTACCTACAATGTGGGAGACCTGGGTTTGATCCCTGGATTGGGAAGATCCCCTGGAGGAGGAAAAGGCTATCCACTCCAGTATTCTGTACTGGAAGTTCCACGGACTTTATAGTCCATGGGGTCTCAAAGAGTTGAACACAACTGAGTGACTTTCATTTCACTTACGGTAGAAAGTAGAGGAGGGGAGATTTCTGTTGTGGAAGTCTTTGCCATAGGGGCTGTCAGTCATAGAACTATCAGTTTAACTTCTGACATGGCAAAATCTGTCATTTGTCTTCTAACAGCTAGTTTTCCTTTTTCTTAAGGTATGCAGGTTAAGAAGCAGCAGTTACAACTGGACATGAAACAACAGACTGGCTCCAAATCAGGAAAGGAGTACGTCAAGGCTGTATATTGTTACCCGGCTTATTTAACTTATATGCAGAGTACATCATGAGAGATGCTGGACTGGAAGAAGCACAAGCTGGAATCAAGATTGCTGGGAGAAATATCAATAACCTCAGATATGCAGATGACACCATCCTTATTGCAGAAAGCGAAGAAGAACTAAACAGCCTCTTGATGAAAGTGGAAGTGGAGAGTGAAAAAGTTGGCTTAAAACTCAACATTCAGAAAACTAAGATACTGGCATCTGGTCCCATCACTTCATGGCAAATAGATGGGGAAGCAATGGAAACAGTGACAGACCTTATTTTCGGAGGCTCCAAAATCACTGCAGATGGTGACTACGGCCATGAAATTAAAAGATGCTGGCTCCTTGGAAGAAAAGTTATGACCAACCTAGACAGCATATTAAAAAGCAGAGATATTATTTTGCCAACAAAGGTCTGTCTAGTCAAAGCTATGGTTTTTCCAGTAGTCATGTATGGATGTGAGAGTTGGACTATAAAGAAAGCTGAGCACTGAAGAATTGATGCTTTTGAACTGTGGTGTTGAAGAAGACTCTTGAGAGTCCCTTGGACTGCAAGGAGATCCAACAAGTCCATCCTAAAGGAAATCAGTTCTGAATGTTCATTGTAAGGACTGATGCTGAAGCTGAAACTCCAATACTTTGGCTACCTGATGCAAAGAGCTGACTCACTTGAAAAGATCCTGATGCTGGGAAAGATTGAAGGCAGGAGGAGAAGGGGATGACAGAGGATGAGATGGTAGGATGGCATCACTGATTCAATGGACATGAGTTTGAGTAAGCTCTGGGAGTTGGTGATGGACAGGGATACATGGCTTGCTACAGTCCATGGGGATGCAAAGAGTCAGACACAAATGAGCGACTGAACCGAGGGTAACAGAACTTTTGGTTAGCACATAATCACACAGCTAAATATGTCTAGTTACCTCCTGAAGTAAGTGTGGCCTTTGGACTTAAGATGCGTGTAGCATCTGGGTCATCCCCTTATGAAGAACATGTGTCATGTGTGCCTCCCTCCCTTGCCTTTTTTTTTTAAACTTCCTGCTAACTGCAATGTGGATTTTGGTGGGACTAGAGCAACCATTATGGGCCAGGAGGTAGAAGCTAAGTTTAAAGAGAAGCAGACCACCATGGTGCATGGACCTTAGAAGGCCTTTGGGAAAAGATAAAAAATATTAATTGAGGTTTATTATGAAGTTTGATACCTGGATTACAAAGTAGTTATAGCTCCTCTAATAATAGCTAATCATTATTGAACACTTTCTATAAGCCGGATATTTTTCTAAGGGTTTTACATCTATTATACATGTGATCCTTACAAAAACCCTCTGAGGCAAGTGATATTATTATTTTGGTTTTCAAGATAAATAAATTGAAGCATAGAGGGGTAAATTAATTGGCAGATATTGTACTTGATAGCAATATTTGACATTTGTACTCAAGCATTTTGTGCTAACCAACATACTGTCAGTTTAGTTCAGTCACTCAGTCATGTCCCACTCTCTGCGACCCCACGGACTGCAGCACACCAGCCTTTCCTGTCCGTCACCAACTTCCAGAGCTTGCTCAAACTCATGTCCATTAAGTTGGTGATTCTATCCAGCCATCTCATCCTCTGTCATCCCCTTCTCCTCCTGACTTCAATCTTTCCCAGTATCAGGGTCTTTTCCAGTGAGTCAGTTCTTTGCAACAGGTGGCCAAAGTATTGGAGTTTCAGCTTCAGCAACGGTCCTTCCAATGAATATTCAAGACTGATTTCCTGAAGGATGGACTGGTTTGATCTCCTTGCTGTCCAAGGGACTCAAGAGTCTTTTTCTTTTTTCTTTAAATTAAATTTATTTATTTTAATTAGAGGCTAATTACTTTACAATATTGTATTGGTTTTGCCATACATCAACATGAATCTGCCACGGGCGTACACGTGTCCCCCATTCTGAACCCCCCTCCCACCTCCCTCCCCGTACCATCCCTCTGGGTCATCCCAGTGCAGCAGCCCCAAGCATCCTGTATCCTGCATCAAACCTGGACTGGCGATTTGTTTCTTATATGATATTATACATGTTTCAATGCCATTCTCCCAAATCATCCCCCTCCTCCCTCTGCCACAGAGTCCAAAAGACTGTTCTATACATCTGTGTCTCTTTTACTGTCTCCCATACAGGGTTATCATTACCATCTTTCTAAATTCCATATATATGTGTTAGTATACTATATTGGTGTTTTTCTTTCTGGCTTACTTCACTCTGTATAATCGGTTCCAGTTTCATCCATCTCATTAGAACTGATTCAAATGTATTCTTTTTAATGGCTGAGTAATATTCCATTCTAGAGTCTTTTTCAACATCACAGCTCAAAAGCATAAATTCTTTGGTGCTCAACTTTCTTTATAGTCCAACTCTCACAGGCATACATGACTACTGGAAAAACCATAGCTTTGACTAGCTGGACCTTTGCTGGCAAAGTAATATCTCTGCTTTTTAATATGCTGTCTAGGTTGGTCATAGCTTTTCTTCCAAGGAGAAAGTGTCTTTTAAATTCATGGCTGCAGTCACCATCTGCCATGATTTGGGAGCCCAAAATACACTCTACTGTTTTTATATGAAGAAGGAAATGGCAACCCACTTCAGTACTTTTGCCTGGGAAGTCCTGTGGATGGAGGAGCCTGGTAGGTTACAGTCCATGGGGTCACAAAAGTCAGACATGACTGAGCAATTTCACTTCACTCACTTCTCTCACTTCATACTTTATCAGTGGAGAAGGAAATGGAAACCCACTCCAGTGTTCTTGCCTGGAGAATCTTAGGGACAGAGGAGCGTGGCAGGCCATGGTCCATGGGGTCGCAGAGAGTCGGACACGACTGAAGTGACTGAGCATGCACTGTCTTTATAAAATGTTTATGCAATTATTTATTGTTAACCATTGTTTTCCTATTTGGTTACATAGGAAATGGGGAGAGAGTATAATTGGACACAGTGTTATAGTTAGTTAATCAATGCATATTAGCATAACAAAGGCTTCCCAGTAATAAATCTGCTTAACTCTGTTTAATTCAGAAGTTCCCAAGTGTACTTAATAAGAAGTAACATGTTAATCACTGCCTATTAACAACCCAAGAAGCTAACATCTCACTGAGTACTTTTTGAAATTCTAGGTGAGAAAAATATATTGACCTGGGGGTCAGGATGCCCATAATGTGATCCTGATTTGGTGAGCTTATTTTTTCATGTAACTTTAAGTAAGAAACTGAAGATTTCTGTGCTTAGATTATTTGATTTAGCAAAATAGCACCCTTAGACTTGATGAAGAGATGACCAATGACATCTGATCATAAGTACCAGGCTTGTATTTGGAAAAAGCAAAGCACAGATGCAGCTATGAAAAAATCAGATAATTAAGTCCAGTTTTAGATTGAAAGGGCAGAAGTGGAACCAGGGAGATTTTTTTTCTTAAGCATTTGAGTATTGGCACCAAAAAATATATATATGGAGATGCCCCATAAATAATTGGATTCCACATTTAGACTTCAAAAACACAGGAATGTCGCTGATTTTCATGTTACCTGTGATCCCACTACATTTCCTATTAGGATCTATCTCCAACCCATAACCCAGAACATCCAACCAAGATGTTTTACATTTACCTTGTTCAGGGAGAATCTTAGCAAAACTGTAAAGGAATGAATGAAAAAGAACTGACAGCTGATCCTTGGTCAGGTGTACAGGGTAGAGGAATATATACCAGCAGAGGATGTAGCAAATGTGAAGGTTTGCGTGAAGGAGACTGTGAGATGGTTCAGTAATCTCTGAGTAGTGCAGTGTGTGCCTTCAGGAGATTGTAGGTGTGAGGGTCAGTGAAGGAGGAGAGTCACGTGCAGAGGTGGCTGGAAATATAAGCTGAGTCAGCACAACAATCTAGGTGGTGAAGTGTGTTCCATGTATTGTATTGACTGCCTCTCTGTATAGATTCAAGTTTTTCTGTCTCAGTAGAAGCTTCTAGCAATTAAGCACAAAACTCCTTCATCCTGATCAGATTCTGCATCTTTTACTTTATCTTTCTCAGAAAAAAAGTGAAGATAGAAGTTAGGACACAGTTAATTTCCCAATTTTTGTTCTATTTGAATAATTAAATCATCATGGTGCAGAGATGGGATATCATGAATTTTCAGATGTTTGTTTATTTAGATGGAAATAACTGCCCCTATTTCTATAGTGTGATAACTTCAACAATACATTAGCCATGATGTGGGATGTCTTCCTGTGATGATGTCTTTCTGGAACTACCGTAACTAAATTTATCTCTGAGTAAGACCAGAATAAAAGAGAAATTTGTATATTAAATATAACTGATGCTATTGCTGGGGACCACTGATTAAGGCACTCTAGGAGATGGTGAAGGACAAGGAAGCCTGGTGTACTGCAGTCCATGGGGGTCACGAAAAGTCAGACATGACTGAGCAACCGAACAACAATAAATCAACCCAGAGGAAACCTTGGCTTATAAAGCACACTCCTCTGCCTGGTCTCAGGTTACCAATTCAGTTTCATTCATCTCCCCCTGCTCCTTTCTTATCACAAAGTCCCACTCATCTACTCTCTCCCCACTCTGGATCCCCCACTATTCACCTTACATCCCTGTCATTCATGTTAAGCTTTTATTTTTCTCTATCTGGTCCAGATAGGCACTTACTGTGGCTGTTATAAAGTGCTTTGATACAGCTTAAGTAATTCTTAATTTAGAATAATTCAATTTCTTTACTGTAAATAGGATCAGCTATTATTAATCTTGCAGTTTGATTGGTGGAAAAAAGGAATTGGAAAAAAGGAAGGAACTTGAAGGGAGAGTGGAGGAAAGAGACTCCTTCCTCAACTTCTCTTTTCAGAGAAAGCTTCTGTAATTCATGTTCATAACTAGCAATTTAGAAGAGAAATATCCCTCAATAAGATCCACTTGGAGAAAAAGGAGGGAGGGAGGAAAGGAGGGAGGGAAGGAAGGAAAGAGGAGTGAGGGAAAGGAGGACAGAACCTACTTTATTTCAGGTCCTCTTCTTCCTGAATCAACACACATGCTTTCATATAATCCTCACATCTGAGCTTGAAATCACTATTTCCATTTTATTTTGAAGCATAGAAGACTCAGAAAGTAAATAGCACTTTTGATATTATGAAGCTGATAAGATAATGAAGCTAGAACTTTAAATTCCCTGGCATCCCAGTGGTTAGGACTCTGCACTTTCAGTTCCAAGGGCCTGGGTTAAATCCCTGGTCAGGGAACTAGGATCCCACAAACCAAGTGGAGCAACCAAAAAATAAAATAAAATCAAGCTAGAATTGGAATCAAAATTTTAAGACTTAAACTCTACCTTTCTTTCTATGTCAAAAGCTCTCAACAGCTCTGATTACTGCCTTATTACAGATTAGGTAGGAAGTCAAGGGGTGAAGGTGTTCTTGAAATGGTCATTCTGGTCTCCTGACTTATAGACCACTGTTCTAGTTTAATTGCATTTGAATTAGTCTTTTGGATGGGAAGATGTTGTTTTACATACTTTGGTTGTGGCTAACAACCATCTAATTTAATTAACCATCTACTGAATGGCCATCTCCTGGTTCACTTGGCACATGGCATTACTCATATATTTTCCTTGAAAATTGTTACAAATATATATATTTTGGCTATGTGGTATAGACCAAACAGCATGCATTATACATCACTGGGTAATTCTGATAAAAGGGGGAGGAGAAGACTTCTATAATGTTGAAGGTGGTTACAAGTACAGTGATGAATAAGAAGGTATGTGCCTATCAGATAATGACAGTACAACAAGGAACACTATAATAGCAACATTTTAGCATCAGATAATGATAGTACAAAAAAGAACATTGTAATAGCAACATTTTAAATGAGTAATTAGCTTTGCTTTATACCACCTTGGTCTATATAATGTGTTTCATCTTTCCAGTTGCTTGAATATATAAGTTATTAATAGAATCCTCAATAAAACAACAATAAAAATAATGGAAATAAGAGTAGAATATAAATGCTTTCAAATCTATGGAAATTCAAGTGGGCAGGTTATATGCAAGGGTTAACCTCTTGCCTTTAAATTTTCTAATAAACTTTGCAGTAGGCTATGAGTCTATTAGCTTGATGTTGGTTAATCATCATTATTTTTTTCTGTTCTGGACCACAGTAAAGGCACACAAACCAAATTAAATAGCACATGAGCCCTTTATAAGAATCTCTTAAGATAATTTGTTTAGCTTATTCACTTCCACACTTTTTAGTCCTCTGAATTATAGAATTCTCCAAATGAATCAGTACCCCAACTTGTTTGCCAAAATATAAAGATGAAAAGAAAAATGAGCTCTCTTACAATACCCTCTGGGACTAATTACACTGATCTGACTAGACTGGTTGTTAGATCTGAATTATGGTCATGAATAAGTTAGATCTTAATTAAAGTCATGTATGGGGTCTAAGAGGCAATGTCATACAGGCAAAAAAGCTGTTTTGTAATAAGTGGAAATTAGTACTATAATGCTTTATGAGAAATTGGGCTACCAGTTAGAAACCTATCAAGTAAGATGTATAAGTAATTTCAGGCCTAAAACATTAACTCATCTTTTTTCACTATATATGGGTCCCTTCTAAATGTTTAGTTTAGGGCCATATTAATTGTTGGGTTTTCAGTAACACAAAGGAAATAATATATTTTCCAAATTAGCTTATCTTTGTTGATTTTCTTTTCCTGCAAATTTATTTCAGCTTTTATTGAAGGCTTTTAACTTTCCTAATAGTTCCCAATATCTAATGTGGATGAGAGACATTATAAAAAGAAAGATTTTGGTTAGTTAGATAGTACAGGAGAGAATTTCCTGGCAGTAGAAAGTGTTGAGCAGTATAAAATAGAACTGGAGTAAATAATGGATTTTTTTTTTCTAGAGGATCTTAAATTTAAAGAAATTTCATTCAGAAGGCAAGGGGATGAACTATGTCTCTGTTTCTTGACTTATTCCTTTCACTGAGCAATGAAACTATTCTAAATTTGTCACCAGCTATGTGGGGTATTGAATGTGGACACACAAAACCAACATCAGTGGCAACTCCTTTGTTAGGCCTAAGGTGACAGTGTACCAGAAGGGAGCCCATGCTGAGTGCTGGCCTCAATATGAGTTAATCGACTTAAAGAAATGATGAGGAGGGTATCAGCGGTGCTGTGATGAAGTGGCCAGATGACAAGGCACACCTCGGAAGAGTTTCCAGAGGGAAATTTGTTTTCTAATATTTTTTATTTAAATCAAGGATACTAATATCTCCTGGAGGAAATAATTCTGTGGGGGAGGATATATAAAGTACTTTTAATTTTTCTTCACATTTAAATAAGACTTAGGAGTTTACAAAATGTTCTTCCATCTACAGTGGGCTGGTGAATGAATAGAGGTGATTGTTCTCATTTTATAACTTGGATAAAACTGAGACTTGGCACAATTCACTGACTTGCTCAAGGTCATAATGTAGAACTAGAAAATGGCAGCAAAGGATCTCAAATGTGAGTCTCCTGACTCTAATGTTAGTGATCTTCATTTATATCTTGTCATTTTAAAAATGGGTTCAGAGTCCTAATTTGCTATCAACGATTTTCTTTCTTAAGGAGAATTCTCAAAACTGGCAGAGTAGGGCTGTTGGTTATTTTTTTGGAGAGTTAATACCTCAATTTCAACTATTAGATTTACAAGGCCCAACATATAATCTTAGACTAATAAGTAGGTTGAATGTACTTGTATAGCACGGGTCACAGGCTCTTCAGATGTCTTTCAGCATATTGACTTATAGATTCATATGCTGTTTAGTCAGATAGGATTTTAAATATCATTTAATCCAGTGCTTTGATTTACATATGAGAAAACTGGCCTAAAGCAGTTTGATCCTGTGCTTATTGGATGTATGTTGCAAATGAGATATGAAACAAAACAAAACATTTCTCAGTGAAATATTTTGATTGTATAGAAAATTTCCAAAATAGAATGAAAGCCACAAAAGCTCTGACGAATGTTCTGTAACAAGAGTTGAAAAGGAAATCTATATTTTCTTTATTAATGGAATTTTAACATTGTTTGTATAAAGGAATAGTAGTATTGTTATGACACATTTCATGAAATGTTACGCAGTAGAGTGATTGTGGGAACAGTTGATCCATGGTCTGAGAATGATTATTCCATGAAAAAGCAGCAATTGTTTAGTTAGTAGATTTCCTGATTTTTGTAGTATTTTTCTCTAAGGGCTTGGTCGTCTTAGAGCACAATAACTTGGAGATGAATCTACATTTTCATATGAATCATTAGGATGTATGCAAAAGGGAGCAGTGAATTCTAAAATGTATGTGCATGTTTTCTGCTGTATCTTTTTCTGAATTATCCATATGTTTTTGTTTGGCCTATGAGAATACTTGTTTCTTATCCCAGCCTGTGGTTAAACAAATATTAATGCCCTGAATAATTACATATGCAGTACAATTTAACCTTTCTCAGACAATAGATTATAAATTGACAGTATCATATACTTGAGATTGATCTTGAGTTGATCTCGAAATGTCCCATAAAATATAATATCAGAACAACCCAAATTAGTTTTATATGGATACTTTTCCTTCTTGTTTCTTTGAGTGAGCACCAGATGAAGCATCTGGCTTATTTTTAGGGGCCATATGATACAAAACAAACACACACAGGAACATATAGCAACTTTAAACACTAGAATTAGAATTAACACAGGTCATGTGTACAAGACGTGACACAAGGGACCCAGACTACACTGGGAAGAGCAGCTTCTTGTCAAATTATGATCATGTTGGCTAATCAATTTTGAGTAAAAGAGTGACAGGGGGTCACTTGTATTATTTAAATAGTTATTTCTTTTCCCCTTTTTTGTTTCAAACTGAACAGAATTGAACCAGCCTAGTTAAATGTGTCAACGTTATCAGTCTACTATATGTTTTTAAAAAGAAAATCACCCCCTATTACTCTTTATGTCAACAAGTACTAAGTGTAAAATGAAATACTGACTAGGTATAATATTTTGATGGTAACCAATGTGGTCTGAAGGTTTGTGCCACTCTGCAATTCATTTATTAAAATCCTAACCTTCTAAGATAACGGTATTAGGAGGTGGGCCCTTGAGGGCTGCTTAAGTCATGAGGTTGAAGCCCCCATGAATGGGACTGGTGCCTTATTACAGAGGCTCCAGAGGTATGTCTGGTCCCTTCCACCATGTGAAGATAGAACAAGAAATTTATGACTGGGAAGAGAATCCTCATCCAACCATGCTAGCACCCTGGTCTCAGACTTCCAGCATCTAGATCTGTGAGACCTAAATTTCTCTTGTTTGTAAGCCACTCAGTCTGTGGTATTTGGATATAGCAGCTTGAATGGACTATGGCAGTGACATTTGAGTTTGGCCGCTAGCTTGCCTGTCGCTTATCCCAGTTCACCCTTAAACACAATAGCTTGAGTAATTTGGTAACTGGGTTATGAACTCACTGAACATCTTAACTGATTTCAAAAACATTTTGGCATCATGACTATTCAACAGCCTTATTGCAAAATATATAAATCCTTATGATGGGTGATTCTTTGAATGGCATTAACTCTAGTGGTAGGAAAATTGAGTACAAATAATAACAGACATGGTTTGTGAATGAAGCATTTACAGACTGCTCCCCTGAAGCACATTCACTTAGATCAGGAATCCAGTGTTCATTGCTGGGCTTCAGGAAGATCTGGGCACAGGCTAATAGCAAAGGCATAGAAAGGATCTGAGGAGAGAAGTCTTTGCAGAGAAGAATCCAGGTCTGAGAAGCTGAACAATATTTTTTTTCCTACCCCAAACCCAAACAGCTCTGAAAATAATGATTTTTCCTAAGTTTCCTGTAAACATGTATGGTGGGAAAATGTAAAGGGAATTCATGTGTATACTTGACCCTCAGACAATTCCTAAATTTCATTGCAGAGTGTTGTGGCCTTGATTACAGGTGTTGCCCCCAAAACTGTGGAGAAGTTTATGCAATACATGGTGTGGACACTATGGAAATTCAAATTTAAAATTGGAAAAATTCTGAATTCTGAAACACACATTTTAGGGAAGGAATTGTGGACTTGTGATATTTTGCCATGCAGTTTCCACATTTTCTAATTTGCTTTAGGCCACAGGTTTGTAGTTTTGAGCCTATTAATACTTACTGTCTTATCTCTAATATGAGATAAGCATAAATAAATTTCTTTATTTATGGTAAAATCAATAGTGAAAAGGCAAAGTGAGGGTATTTGTCCTTCTGAATTTTCTTCTGTATATAAAACCCTTAAATACAAAGTTTTTGGTTGTTGTTTTTAACTTCTTTTGGTACACTGAGTTTGAAGAAGCAATAAAAACAACCCAATTGGTCAGAAGAGGCAAAATAACAAGAGTGATGGGTATGTCTGGAGAACTCAGTAGCACACAGCATGTGGATTCACCGTGCAGCACATGAGGCTAATAGCCTCTCTGTCACTAAGATTGTCATCATGGGTATAACTCACTGAGAACCGAGAACCCCCTCTGCTGTCTAGTATTTCAAAGCCCTTTATTTATTTGTTCAGAGGTTCATCACGTACATGGACTGCTTATAATGGTAGGTGTAGTATCAACCATTAAAGCAAATATATTTACAGCCCCTGTAATTATATTCTGGTAAAAGTTGTTCTGGATGACTTAGCAGGACTCTTCTCTGGATAGTATGTTTAGTTGGCTATTTTCTCCAATGATGCAGAACAGCTTCTAGTCCAAACTTTCTCCGGATGATGCATTTATTTCTGGCATGACCTTCTCTTTCAAGTTCAAAAGAAAAAAAAAAAAACAATTTATAGAAACATGTAGAGCAGTAGATAAATGTAATATACACCAGGAACTTATTGATTTATTGAGCAACAGTCACATTTTGAAAGATCTATAATTCAAAGGTGATGAAAGAAGGAAGGCACAGTAAGTATGACGTTAAATAAAGTATATGTTTGGGCATGATGGTTGAATTCTTACCCTGATGTCCTTGTTCTTAGACATTCTTGGACAGATTTTTCTATTGCTTAAGCATTTATGTAGAATAATTGAGTCATAGATGTTATGTAACAGAAATGCTGTATTACAACTTTCTGTTCAGTGACAACATGAGCTTTCTCTTGGGAGTGTTTTAAAGCTTAATTAAGTCATTTTTGGGCAAACTGAGTTTCAGGCAAATTGAAAGGTATCTAAATCCTTTCAGATCACCTCAGTACCATTTAGTGTCCTTGTGTGTTAATTTGCCAAATGGACATCCAGGGAAAAGAAATAATTAAGTCAATAAATAAAGAAAGTAAGTAAATGCTTACTTATACATAAGAACATCCTATACTGGTATGAGCTCTTTGATTTGTTGTATGGAATATGATATGAAATATTTAATAAAAGGAGTTTCAGTTTAATTTTATAACAGGTTTTTTTTTTTTTTAAATGCATTTCCATGTTTTCCCCACAAAGTCTTCTTAGGGTGTAAGGTCATTGGACAAATTATTTTCTTTCTTTTATAATTGCTTATGGTGCTTAACATGGTGCTTTGAATAAATTTTAACTGCATTTTGTTGGAACTGTAGATGGCTGGTTCTATAAAACTCAAGATTATGGAGTCAAGTGAGAAGTAAAAATATAAATTAATGTTTCATGATCTATCTTGGTCACATAAAGCTGTGGTGATCTAGGATTCTGGCCTTTCCAATACCTATTTTACAATGGAAGATGGTCTCTTTTCTTTCAAACATGTAATATAACATGTCTATTAATCTGAGTCACCAGTTTATGACAACAGGAATTATGCCCCAGACTTCCCTAAATACAGACATTTTCCCCTTTCCAAGTAGAATAGAAAATTGTAACAGGGTCAATGAAAATCTTTTTAATGATATTTTACATATGAATGTAAAGAGAGAGGAATTCTTCCTATTGGATAGTAAGTTGTGAAAAATATTTGCTTGGATCAACCAGCAGTTGTCTTTCCATATAGTTAAAGTTAGTTTGTTAAAGAAGACAATGAGACCAATATACAAAGAGCATCAAGAAATGGAGCCAACATATGAAAAGAGAGCCACTTAACTCCTTAATGCAACCATACCTGAACTTCACTTTTGAACTTCTAGTTATATGGCTTAATTCTCCTTTGTTTAAATTGGTTTCAGCTAGGTTTAATTTGGGGCTTCCCTGATAGCTTGGTTTATAAAGACTCTGCCTGCAATGTAGGAGACCCTGGTTTGATTCCTGGGTTGGGAAGATACCCTGGAGTAAGGGACAGGCTACCCACTCCAGTATTCTTGGGCTTCTCTTGTGGCTCAGCTGGTAAAGAATACAAAGTCTATGAGTCAGGATACTTTAAGTTATATGCGGTTTAATTCACAAATGACTTAAAGTATCCTGACTCATAGACTTTGCATGTTTGAAAATTAAATTTATATTATTTTGATGCATATTTTAAATAAAAATGCATGCAAAAATTTGAAAATCAGATACACATTGATTTTTCATTTTTAGCAATCAAGTAAAGATTTATACACTAAGTGTTTATAAATTATAAAGTTACTTTTAGAACCCTGTTTCTTTCTAATTATTATTAAGTATCATCTTATCATAATTAGTTTGTAAATTCATGAAAATGTTATTTGCTTTGGTACATGCAGAGTGATTCAGAGTTCTGTCAATACCTGGCCACTTGACAGTAGTTTTAACACTGACAAGCCTGTAGCAAATTTTAGGATACATTAAAAGGTGTTTATTTTATCCAGTATCTAATAGATGTAGTCATACAAAGGTTTTTTCAAACCAATTCAGAAGATTCGTTTTATGGGCACAGATTATGGTAATGTGTCATTAATATTATCTTCTGGATGCTGTAGTTTTGGTTGAGGTAATGATTTGCAGTTTCACACCTTCCTGTCCATGGTCAGTGTTCATCTAATAGCTAGCATCCTACCTAAGGTTAGATTTATGCATTTGTTTTTGGTTCAAGGTTTCTTGCTCCTGCTGACAAACACAGATGCTCCTTAACTCCTCTCCACCTAAATGTGCACAGAATATAATTGTGACAGGAACTAACATTATCTGAAATACATTCTGTTTATGCTTGTAGACCAAGGTCAGAACAATTAATCTGAAAGATGGTAGCACCACAGATTACACAAAACAATATTTCCCCCAGAAATGCAATACCATACATCACAAGTATGCAAAATATTCATGCAAATTCTCTGCTGGCCTCTCTGTCAACCCAGGTTTACTGTCACTAAATATGAAGTTTACAAAATAGACTGCAGGGCATGCAGATGTTTCTAGTGGTATATGTTTCTTGCATATATTGAAATAATATTATGAAGATTCATTTTTTACAGCTTTATTGAGATATAATTGATATATGTAAGTTTAAGGTATACAATGTGATAATTTGATACATGTATATATTGTGAAATGATTACTACAATAAGGATAGTTAACATACTCTGATGGTTAAATGTATGTGTGGATTTGACTGGCCATGGGTGCCCAAATATATGGTCAAACATTATTCTGGGTGTTCCTGTGAGGGTGTTTTTGGATGAAATTAATGCTTATATAATTATAAGCATTTCTATTAAAAATAATAGAAATAGGGGCTTCCCCAGTGGTTCAGTAGTTAAGAATCCACCTGCAATGCAGGAGTCTCAGGAGATGTGGGTTGACCCCTGGGTTGGAAAGATCCCCTGGAAGAGGAAATAGCTACTCAGGTCAGTATTTTTAACTCACTGTGGCTCAGATGGTAAAGAATCCACCTGCAATGCAGGAGACCCAGGTTCGATCCCTGGGTTGGGAAGGTTGCCCTGCAGAAGGGCATGGCAACTCACTCCAGTATTCTTGCCCAGAGAATCCCCATGGACATAGAAGCCTGGCAGGCTACAGTCCATGCGGTTGCAAAAGATCCAGACATGACTGAGCACAGCAGAGCATAACAGAATGAGTAAAGCAGACTGCTCTCCATAATGTGGGTGGACCCCATGCAATCAGTTGAAGGCTTGAGTAGAACAAAACAGCAGACCCCTGCTCCGCACCCACCACACACATACCCCAGATTAAGTGAGATTCCTGCTACCTGACTGCCTTTGAACTGGAACATCGTTTTTATCCCTTGCCTTTTGGACCCAATCTGAAACATGAGCTCTTCCTGGGTCTCAAGCCTGCCAGCCTTTGGACTGGAATTAAATTTTTGACTCATCTGAATCTCTTTATTCTATCAGTGTCTCTCTATCTACCTACCTACCTACCTATCTCTTATCAGTTCTGTTTCTCTGGATAACCCTGCCTAATATGCTGCTGCTGCTAAGTCGCTTCAGTCGTGTCTGACTCTGTGCGACCCCATAGACGGCAGCCCACCAGGCTCCTCCGTCCCTGGGATTCTCCAGGCAAGAACATTGGAGTGGGTGTCCATTTCCTTCTCCAATGCATGAAAGTGAAAAGTGAAAGTGAAGTCATTCAGTCATGTCCGACTCTTAGCAACCCCATGGACTGCAGCCCACCAGGCTCCTCCATTCATGGGATTTTCCAGGCAAGAGTACTGGAGTGGGGTGCCACTGCCTAATATAAGTAAATATTATATTGATAAGCAGCAAAGTGGTAAGAGTGATCTTTGGTCTTCCTATGTGACAAAGAATCTGGGGACATCCCAAGTCCATTGTAAACATCCACAATGGCAGGTATAATGATATTGAATAGTATTGTCTTTAGTGTCTCCTCCCCCTAGTTGCCCAGAGCAATTTGTGACATTGAGATGACATTGTTGGATCATTAAGCTTCTCTAGGTAAAGTCTAGCTCTCTGGGTTGGTTAAGACATGAAGGCTCAGGTCCACTAGGGACCTGACACTAAATCATTTCCAAAGGAAATCTTATGACTCTAAAACAGATTGTAATCGGCCCAACTAAACGAAACAGAAAAACCATGTTCAACTTTACTTGTTGGGTTGGCCAAAAAGTTTATTCAATATTTGCTGTAGGATGTTATGGAAAAATCTGAATGACCTTTTTGGCCAGCCCAATTTTTTGAAACATTAAATTTTTTGCAACTAAATCAATTTGAAAAACAACTTTCCTTTAACCTTGAGCTTTCTGAGAAACAGAACAACAGTCATGGTAGAGACAAGGTTATTGGTGCTTAACGGGTGTATTTCATGATGCAATTGCTGAAAAGCCATTTCTGCTGTGGTTGGAGGAGGGAGGGGGCTGGTTTGGGAATCTTTGTAATCGGAGTAATAGGAGGTACAATGTTTGCCTGTGCATTAGAAGCCTCCACAATTGTCTCCACACTACAATGGTCTTCAGTTGGCTGCAATTCGGGGTTAAAGCCAATTGATAAATCAAGTTAGTAGGATAATAATCATTTGACAGAAGTGGAAGCTAATGCTTTAAACTGTCTTTGACAAAATCATAGACTCAATCAGTGCAAGAAACAGCCAGTCCTGTTACCCACGACCTTTCACTATTATCATTCCCTGTCACTCCTACTAGTATTAATTACTTCACCCTACAGGGCAAAGGAGTTGGGGAGCTGATGACTCTACTTTGACAGCAAACTGCAACAATAATATAAAACTAATCAGCCTTATATAAATTTTTCTGTTGTATGCATGTGATCTAAAACACACAAAATATTCTGGAGCTTAAAAACACCTTAATATCAGTCTAAGAAAAATGTTCTTTTAAATAGATTGTAAAAGCTATAGTCTTGTTTAGGCTAAATTCTGGGATTTGACTTTTTAACTTTAAATCTTTATTAAAGCAGGTGTATCACCAGGGAAAAAAGACTGTATCAAAGAGTAGAGGGATTTGATCCTGTGAGTAATTACTGCTAAGGGACCATTTCATGCAAATTAATCTGTAAACACTTAGCAGTTAGATACCTGAGGGGAGGGGAGAAGAGTAGAGAAAATTAGTCAGGTGGAGAGCAAGAAAATTACTCCCATCTGATTAGACAAAGATAACCATGGGGTTTTCATGCAGACCAGCAGTATCATGATGTTTCTTTAATCTCCCTTTCATTTTTGCTTGCCTTGGGGTGAGGGTAGGGAGTCCAGAGGACTCTGAGGAAGTATACCTGGTTTCCTAGAAAAGTAAGGCAACTGAATACATTCCAGTTTCAGTCATATCTATTCAAGCATCTCAATAAAGAAAAGATCAAAAGCTGAGAATATACTTGTCAGATTCTGCTCACCCACCACTCTACCCTGGCCCAACGCTCACTGGAATTTTCAGAGTTGCCAAGAAATTATTGTTAAAATTAGAAAGGTTTTTTTTATCAATGTTTGTGGGAAACCAGGAGCTACTTTGGAGAAGGCAATGGCACCCCACTCCAGTACTCTTGCCTGGAAAATCCCGTGGACAGAGGAGCCTGGTAGGCTGCATTCCATGGGGTCGCTGAGGGTCAGACACGACTGAATGACTTCACTTTCACTTTTCACTTTCATGCATTGGAGAAGGAAATGGCAACCCACTCCAGTGTTCTTGCCTGGAGAATCCCAGGGACGGGGGAGCCTGGTGTGCTGCCGTCTATGGGGTTGCACAGAGTTGGACATGACTGAAGCGATTTAGCAGCAGCAGCAGCAGCAACAGCAGGAGCTACTTATAGCCATATTTGGGGTTGGTCAGATGTGATCTGTAAAAGATATTTGTAAAACTTATCTTTTTCAACTATTGTGATAAATATTTACCAAAAAGTATAGTGTTAGAAATCAGTAGCTAGTTATATTTAGTGCTTTTCTTATTTATGTGATTATTTAGGACTTAAAAGCTATATGTGAGTTGAAATTGAACTAATAAGTATATTTTGCTTAATTGTGTCTGAGTTTAGAACATAGAACCATAATTAAATGTAAAGTGTACATTTACTCTGGCAAATCTAAAGTTGAAAAACAAAGGATAATTGTGATGGTATTGTGCTATATCTTGCCAATGGTGATGGTTACATGAATCTGCACATGAGATAGACTATACACACAACACACACACACACACACACACACATTTAGAACTAGTGAAATCAGAATAAAGTCAACTGAATATATTGATGTAATTTCCTGATTGTAATATTATACTGAAGTGATACAAGAATTTACCACTGGGAGAAAAGAAGTAAAGGGCTTGCTAGGGCTCCCTGTTTTTTAGTTGCTAAGTCATGTCCAACTCACTTACGACCCAATGGACTGCAACCCACCAGGCTCCTCTGTCCATGGGATTTCCCAGCAAGAATACTGGAGTGGGTTGGCATTTCCTTCTCTAGGGGATCTTCCTGACCCAGGGATCAAACCAATGTCTCCTGTGTTGGCAGGCAGAGTCTTTACCACTGAGCGACCTGGGAAGCCCAGAGCTCCCTGTATTACCTCTTAAAACTACATGACTCTGCAGTTTTCACACAATTAAAAATAAAAACAACTGTGAATATCATAAAAATATTACTTGTTATTCCCTTCCTTGAAAACTGATATTTAAATTTTGTAAAAGCTGACACATTGAAATTATTCTTTGATAAATTATGGAAGAATCCAGAAACTGCAATGTTTCTACAGAGCAGACAGCAATAAGATTTCCCTTATATGGTTCCAAAAGAAAAATTCTGAATTATTGTTATGCTCATAAAATTGCCAACAAAAAACAAATATAACTTGCTTTAAAATAATCCAACAGACAGAGCAACAGAATACAATGTAATCTATATAAGGCCCACTTACTCTAAGTACATGGAAAACTATCCCTTTCCACCATGTTGTGTGTGGATGAGTCAATTTGAGCAGATACGTTAAAAATTTTAGAGCACGTAGAAATATATTTTTCAAAACTGATTATTAAAAATGTAGATAAATTAAAAACATAAAAAAGAGCATCTATTTACATTTTTTACTATACCAAATGACTCTGCTGAGTATGTGCAATGTTAAATATTGAGACAACTAAAAAACTTTTTTCTAATTCTTAAGGATCACTACAAAATATGCATCAGTTAGTTTTTCATCAACCATTTTTGAATAGCTACAGTTAGGCACAGTGCCAGATGACATAGATATAATAGTAAACTAGAAAAATGGGCTTAACTTAATGGTGCCTTCTGACCAGCTGAGAACTTATAAAAATAATGCTATAATAATAATATTTATTGTAACTATTAGTGCCAGATCTGGTGCTAATCACTCTATATTCATGTTTTCATTAAAGGTCAGTATAAACCTGGGAAGTAGAGGTCTGGGAGAACATGGCTGTGATATAAATGTTAGAATAAGTTAGAGCTTGGAGGAGCTCAAGGTTCTGATAAATACTGTTCTTGTTTTTGTTGTTGTTTAGTTGCTAAGTTATGCCTGACTCCTTTGTAACCCCAGTGGACTGTAGCCCACCAGGCTCCTTTGTCCATAGGATTTCCCAGGCAGGAATACTGGGAATGGGTTGCTATTTCCTTCTCCAGGGGATCTTCCTGACCCAGGTATCGAACCCATATCTCCTGTGTTGGCAGGCAGATTATTTACTACCAAGCCACCAGGAAGCCCAGACAATGGGGGAGATAAAAGAATTAAAACTCTCCTACTAGATTAAGAAGTTAGTAGACAGTGTCCTGATTTAAGTCAAATGTTAATATACTAATCATGGTGCAATTTTGTGGGAGAAAATAATACATGCAGAAGTGGCTAAACATGATTGTTTCTGAAATGTGGAAAGGACTGTAGATGAATATGGATATTTATTTTTACCACAATCCTTCCCATGCTACTTGATTATATTTTTCTTTAAAACAAAGCAGAATCTTCTGTTTTATGTTAAAAACTACTGCCTTAAAAATTCTTGAATTTCAATTGTTTGCTTACTTGAAAAAACCACTGAGCATATAATTTATGTGAGGGTAAATTTTACTCAAAAGAAAATAGGATTATTGAGGATGATGATTCATACTAGGTATCTTTAGCTAAAATGAATTTTTGGTCTGAAAATTAAGATTTGTATAGTTGTGTGTACATATTTACACACATATATATATTTATATAACATATTCTGTATCTGAGAATGTGGAAAATGACATGATTAGAATTATAATCAATGTATACATCTAAGATTTGATAGTCATTAAGCTGTTTATTTTAATGTTTTCATGCATCCAAACTTTGATCTTGACTTTATTGTTAGAAAACGTGAAAATGGTTGCCAGTCAACATCCAGCCTGTCCATCACCTTGACCTAGTGTCCAAGAAATCTGACCCCTGAAATCTCAACTCTTACCTCTGCTAAACAAACAAACAAACAAACAAAACTTATTTACTGTGCATGGTGCATGTGGCCCTGACTATGAGATTATAGTTTGTGAACATTTCACTTGGTGACATAAAAATCTATTCTGGTGTGGTAGCAATGTGGTGTCTGTAAAGATAATGTTTCCAAATTTAAAACCTATTCAAATCTTGGTAAATTGTTGAGAATAATTGTTGATCTGAGGTAATTTGTTTTAAAAGATTAGACTTGCAACTTAAAACACATGATTTCTGCATCTGTTATTAACATTATATTGGTTTGAAAGCATACAGACAGGAAGGAGTCCTGCTAAATAAAGCAAGTACCTAAAAGGCAAAGTTTAGGAGATGATAATGGCAGTGAATCTGTGATAATAGCTGCCTCAGACAGGAAGTCTTACCTCCCAAGTCTGCTTTCCTATGACATTCAAAGAAAGGGCATGGGCTTTGCTATTAGTTGGCAAAAATAGAACAGATAACCCAGATTGTCTTAGTTTCAGTTTATTTATCGGCAAAATGGTCAAGTATTAGTATAATTCACTGAGCCACTAACAACACTGTTGGACACTCAATAATAGTAGCTAATACAGCTTGCTCCATCGTGGCTGACTCTTTGTGACCCCATGGACCGTAGTTTGCCAGGCTCCCATGTCCCTGGAATTCTCCAGGCAAGAATACTGGAGGGTTAGTCATTCCCTTCTCCAGGGGATCTTCCCAACCCAAGGATGGAATCTGGGTCTCCTGCATTGCTGCTGCTGCTGCTGCTGCTAAGTCGCTTCAGTCATGTCCGATTCTGTGCGACCCCATAGACGGCAGCCCACCAGGCTCCCCGTCCATGGGATTCTCCAGGCAAGAACACTGGAGTAGGTTGCCATTTCCTTCTCCAATGCATGAAAGTGAAAAGTGAAAGGGAAGTGGCTCAGTCGTGTCTGACTCTAGCGACCCCATGGACTGCAGCCTACCAGGCTCCTCTGCCCATGGGATTTTCCAGGCAAAAGTACTGGAGTGGGCTGCCATTGCCTTCTCCACCTGCATTGGAGGCAGATTCTTTATCATCTGAGCCACCAGGGAAGACCAATATAGCTTGGGTAATTACTGTTAAGTGATTGTGAATCTTGTTTGATTTTCTCATCTATTAGAATCCACATTTTAAATAGGAGGACAGTGAGAATCATGGGGGAAGTCTGAGGTCAGCATGTTGACAGGGCCTGTTTGTCCTCGTACCCCTCTCATTATAGGTGGCTGTCTTCTCCCTTCATTCTCCCATGGTTTTCTGTGTCTATGTCCTAATCTCTTTGTCTCCTAAGGTACACAGATGTACTGAATTAGGATCCATCCTAATGACCTCATTTTAGCATAATTTTCTCTTATATACCCTGTCTTTATATAGAACCTCATTCTGAAGCACTGGGGTTTAATACTTCAACACATGATTTGTGGTGGACACCTATTTGCCTGATATTAATACTTCTCTGGCTCTTCCTTCATAAGCATGTGCTGGCTCTACTGCTTTTGTCCTTGGTTTTTTCTTTCTACTCATACTTTTATATGCTATGTCATCCAGGCTCCCCATAAAGCTTCAGACTCCCGGGATTCTAATGGACAGCTGTAACTCAACACAGCTAGACAGAAACGTGATAATCTTTTACCTTCAATCAACTCCTTGTTTGTTTCAAAAATAGCAACACCAATTATTTATACTATGACTGCTCAGAACCAAAACTTTGGAATCATCTTCTGTAGGTCTTGTTTCCTCACACCTGTATTCAATAAAGCAAAAAATGCCTATTGGTTCCACCTTGAAATGGAAACTCCAGTTTCCAACTTGCATCTCTCACCACGTCAAGAAGTTATCATCTTAGTTCAAGCCTCCATTATCTCTTTTACATAAACTACAGCCATCTCTTCCTCACTAGGCTCCATACTCTTTTCTTGTGTGTTAATTGTTCTCATAGTCCCTACAATGATCTTTTAAAAGCTGAATTCTGAGTGGTGATTACATGAAGCATACTTGTATAAAAGCATCATTGATCTCTGCACTTAAGGTTTTCTTATTTTGCTTTATGTAATTTTTGATTCAATTTCAAAGAATTCAGAGAAAGCAAACATGGTTCAGTTCATTTCTCACCCTTGCTCAGAGCATTCCAGTGGCTAAATATTATACTCTGAATATTCTTAATATTCTATAAGTTCTGTATTATATGCCCATTCAAAACATCCAGCTTTATTTGTCACTGTCACTTATTGCACTGTGTTCACGCTGGCCTTCTTATTATTATAATTAATTCTTCTCTGTTATTTTTTGAATGCACAAATTTTTGTCTTAGAGTCTTTTTCCTCTGCCTCAAACACTCTTCTTTTTATATCACTGTGTCTTTTCTTCTCAAGTATCACTCATTTAGAAAAAAACCCTATCTAGTTGCTTTCTATCAAATAGTATGCCCTTGCCCATGATTTTTTAATCTTCTTTCATTGATTTATTTTCCTTCACAGATAGTATCAAGCAGTCTTGGATATTATATCATATATTTTTTCCACCCCTTGATTTTTGTCCCCACTAATGTACTCCTAGGCCTAACTTGAGGCTTAGTGCATCGTTAATACTCAGTATATATTTGTTGAATGACTTAAAAACTGAGAACTTCCAGATGTAAAAGTTGGGTTTAGAAAAGGCAGAGGAATCATAGATCATTCCATTGCCAGCCATTGCCAGCACTGGTTGAATCAGATCATAGACAAAGCAGGGAAATTCCAGAAAAACATCTATGTCTGCTTCATTGACTATGCTAAAGTCTTTAATTGAGTGGATCAAAATAAACTGTGTAAAATTTGGAAAGAAATGGAATACCAGACCACCTTACCTGTCTGCTGAGAAACATGAATGTGGGTCAAGAAGCAATAGTTATAACCAGAGAGGGAAAAACTGACTGGTTCAAAATTGAGAAAGGAGTACGTCAAGGCTGTATATTATCACCTTTTTTTTTTTGTTGTTGTTGTTGTTATATGCAGAGTATATCACGTGAAATCCTGGGCTGAATTAAGCACATGCTAAATCAAGGTTGCTGGGAGAAATATCAGTAACCTCAGATATGCAGATGACACCACTCTAATGGCAGAGTGAAGAGGAAGTAAAGAGGAAGTAAACAACCATTTGATTAGGGTGAAAGAGGAGAGTGAAAAACTGGCTTAAAACTCAACATTCAAAAATCTTAAGATCTTGGCATCTGGTCCCATCACTTCATGGCAAATAGATGGGGAAAAAGTGGAAGCAGTGGCAGATTTTATTTTCTTGGGCTCCAAAACCACTGCAGATGGTAACTGCAGCCATGAAATTAAAAGATGCTTGCTCCTTGGAAGAAAAGCTATGACAAACCTAGACAGCATATTAAAAAGTAGATACGTTACTTATAGATGTGAGCTGGACAATATACAAGACTGAGCACTGAATAATTGATGCCTTTGAAATGTGGCATCAGAGAAGACTCTTGAGAGTCCCTTGGACAGCAAGGACATCAAATCAGTCAACCCTAAGGGAAATCAGTCCTGAATACTCATTGGAAGGACTGATGCTGAAGCTGAAGCTCCAATATTTTGGCTCTTTGATGTGAAAAGACAGCTCATTGAGAAAGACCCTGTTGCTGGGAAAGATTGAAGACAAAAGGAGAAGAAGGCAGCAGAGGTTGAAATGTCTGGATGGCATCATTAACTCAATGGACTTGAGTTTGAGCAAACTCCAGGAGATAGTGAAGTATGTGGAAGCCTCCTGTGCTCCAGTCCATGGGGTCACAAAGAGCTGATACAACTTTGTGACTGAAAAACAACAAACAAAACAAATTTTAAAAATCACTTTGACTACAAATTTGAGACCATTTCAAATAAAGTTTAAGGTTTGAAATGTTCTCTCTTTTCACCAATTTTCCATTTTCTTTTGAGGCAGAGCTTCAGTTTAAATGGAATGTGCTTTAAATTTTATCATTATTATTTTTTGCAATTTAGACAGTTAGACTTTACTAAATTTGGTTAAAAAAATTACTTGTTCTCAAATATAATCAGGCAGATAAAATTCATTCAACACCTACATGCCTTTACTCTAAATATTTGAGATTAAATGAGTTGCATTACTTAAAAGACATTTTCAAGTAGAGAGACTATGCAAATATATGTGTCCTTACTTTATGTAAGCAGTATGTGTCCCAAAACATGGCCTGTAATAAATTGTTAGCAATTTTATTATATTGGATGATGTCTCTATTTTTATAAAATAATCCTCTGAAGGCATTTGTAAAAAAAAAAAAGAATTTTATGACATGAATAGTTGAATAGTCTCTAAGTTTCCATACTTAAATAATCTTGGGAAAGTCTTGATTTCTTTGACCCTTTTATGTATATACACAGAGACATATATATAAAGGATGGTTCTAACAGTAATAGTAATAACAATGAAATTATCACAGAGTAATTATATCCGGTCCCATCACTTCATGGGAAATAGATGGGGAAACAGTGGAAACAGTGTCAGACTTTATTTTTCTGGGTTCCAAAATCACTGCAGATGGTGACTGCAGCCATGAAATTAAAAGATGCTTACTCCTTGGAGGGAAAGTTATGACCAACCTAGATAGCATATTCAAAAGCAGAGACATTACTTTGCCAACAAAGGTTCGTCTAGTCAAGGCTATGGTTTTTCCAGTGGTCATGTATGGATGTGAGAGTTGGACTGTGAAGAAGGCTGAGCACCGAAGAATTGATGCTTTTGAACTGTGGTGTTGGAGAAGACTCTTGAGAGTCCCTTGGACTGCAAGGAGATCCAACCAGTCCATTCTGAAGGAGATCAGCCCTGGGATTTCTTTGAAAGGAATGATGCTAAAGCTGAAACTCCAGTACTTTGGCCACCTCATACGAAGAGTTGACTCATTGGAAAAGACTCTGATTCTGGGAGGGATTAGGGGCAGGAGAAGGGGACGACAGAGGATGAGATGGCTGGATGGCATCACTGACTCGATGGACGTGAGTCTGAGTGAACTCCGGGAGTTGGTGATGGACAGGGAGGCCTGGCGTGCTGCGATTCATGGGATCGCAAAGAGTTGGACACGACTGAGCTTCTGAATTGAACTGAACTGAACTGAATTATATCACAGGGTAATTATAAGATGAAGTAAAATAATTATGGAAAAACACATTGTAAAGTGCAGTACTTTATAAATGCTAGAAATTATCCTTTAAATCAAGTAAGAAATATTTGAGGGCTTATGATTTGAAGTATACTGAACAAACAAGGAAAAAAATTGTTTTAGCTTTAAAATAAGAAAATTGTTGAACTCAAAGTTACAGAAACTTTTTCAACTGGAAGCTGATGAAAGTCCTGATAAATATAACTTTTAAATCTTGATGATATAAGTAAATTTCATAGCTACTTCTATTTTTTTCTTAGTTTTAATTTTGGTTCAATTGATTTTCTACCAACTTAACTTTTGCATCATGTTCTCACAATTTCCTTCCCCATTGAGGAACCAAAATTGAGTTGCTTATCTTTCTAATTCTCAAAAAATATTTTTCAAAGCATTGATTGGGACTGTAGAAAAACTAACCAGTAAGACCTCATGTAGAGATCTTTTAATTATTTATCTTCATATCCTTGTCCTCTCTATCTTATGACTACAAGTATATTTATACTTCTTTGTTTATTTACTCAAATCACAATGGCACAAGACCCCATGCACTTCTTTGCCAGAGATTACTCCTCTGGAGAAGACACTTTGTATATTCCTGGAAATGTCCCCAAGGTATTGCCTCACATGACATCAAAACAAGATCCTCAGATTCCTTGACTCAGGGCTATTTCTTGTCACTGATCTGCTACAGCTATTGCTGAAGATACCTGTGAATTATGAGTTCTGCTGGGCATAGTAATCTGTGTTAATGATGCCACTTCTGCTGCTGTACACATCTCAGGTAGGGTAGCTCCTCACTCACCTGTCTGAAAGTCAGTCTTAGCTCTTCTTACTTGCTGCCCCGTATGTTGTCTTGACTGAAGCCATTGCCCTGCTGTGACTGCCATGGGCAACCTCCTGCTGCCCTGCAGCATGAGAAACTCACTGCCTCCACTCATTTCCATACAGCTTCCACATGACCATGGAAATGTCACCCCATTATAGCAATCACTCCAGGTCTTTCCACTTTTTGGAATCTGCAATGTTTAATTGTATGTGTCAACTTGATGAGGCTAAGAGATGCCCAGAGAACTGGTAAAATTTTAGTTCTGGGCATGCCTGTGAGAGAATGTTTCCAGGTGAGATTAGTATTTGAATCAATAGAATGAGTAAAGATGATTCACTCTCACCAAGGTGGGTGACTATTATCCAATCTGTTGAGAAGAAGATAGAACAAAAGATGGAGGAAGGGCAAATTTTCTGTCTCTTATTGAACTGGAACATTCATCTTTTTCCTGCCTTTGGACATCAGAGCTCCTGGTCCTTGGACTTTAGGACTCTGGGACTTCCCAGATGTTTCCCATCCCCAGCTCATAACCCTTCTCAGGCCTTTGGCCTCATACTGAATTATAGCGCCAGCTTTCCTGGTTCTCCAGTTTGCAGAGGACAAATTATGGGATTTCTCAGCTTCTATAACTACAAGTGTGTGTGTGTGTGTGTGTGTGTGTGTGTGTGTGTGTGTGTGTACATGGGCATGCTTAGTTGTGTCTGACACTGTACAACCATATGGACTGTAGATTTCTAGGTTCCTCTGTCCATGGAATTTTCCAGGCAAGAATACTGGAGTGGGTTTCTGTTTCCTCCTCCAGGGGATCTTCCTGATTCAGGGATTGAACCCACACCTCTTGTGTCTCCTGCATTGACAGGTGGATTCTTTACCACTGCACCACCTGGGAAGCCCATCACTACATGAGCCAAGGGAATTCCTATAATAAATCTCATCATTTATTTACATAGATCCTAGGAGCTTTGTGTCTCTGGAGAACCCTGATTAGTGAAAAGTCCATACCACTTTGTTTCTAAGCCCTAGGGAAAATCTTTCCTCTATTGTCAGTTCATATGTAGCCTAAAAATTTACCCCAGGATTAACCACAGCCTGGGATGATTGACCGTGGATATATATCCATACATTTCAGAGGTAATTCCATCTTCATCCACCAGCCCATAGACTAGACCCATGGCTTTGATAATGCTATTAAACATTAACCTGAAACTGGTGCATTTCCTGAAATCCAACTATTCAGTTTTCCTTATGATCACTTTGTTACTGTTATTAAAACCAGACTGGTTCTAGATATTTTGAGGGCTTTAAAAGTTTGAGCTGAATGACTGTCCCAGCTGAATAAAGATAATAAATCTTAACATTGAAGCTCATTTTGTTAAAGACTACCAGTAACTAAGTGCATAATATTTTATAGTGTACCTAACATTTTCATAATTTAGTTATAGGCAATAACTCATATGGAGAAGAAAATGGCAACCCACTCCAGTAATCTTGCCTGGAGAATCTCATGGACAGAGGAGCCTGGTGGGTTACAGCCTATGGGGTTGCAGAGAGTCAGACATGACTGAGTGACTGAGCACAGCACAATAACTCACATACCTGCTAATCTCCTGATTTTTTTATTGCTGATCTTCAGAACATACTTGTTATAACTTAGTTATCACATCAGATATGTCTTCAATAGTAATGAACTTTAATTTGCAGACTTCTCATGTAAAAGGTACATTATAAGCTACATGTTTAGAAATGTTGGAATTTATTTGCTATATGAATGTGGATGTAGCATATAATCATTTTCTTTACAGGTTACTACCTTTTATGGGAAATAACAGTCTCACCTGGAAACAAAGCTTACATTTAAGTGCTCTTCATTCTTATCACTCTGCTATTAAATAATTGCTGAAGATTTGGGAAGTGTATAAATGAGAATATTATGTAATAAGAATTACAGGATTTAATTCTGTTCTCAGATGTTTAAATTCATATTGACTTTAACTCGTTTCCTCAGAACATCTATTATATGTGACCATTCCTGTACAAATGAGGCTAAGTAATTATGCAGGGTATTAGCATATTTGTGCTCAGTGATGTGTAATGAATTCAGGATAACCCTCTGAGTTTTTATAAGAAAATGGAAAGAAACTGATATCCACTCAGATACCACAAGGGTTGCTCTTTTATCTCACCAAGAGGCATTTCTTTAAGCTAATTTTAAGGTCATCATGTTCAGGAGCAAGTACAGGGAAACATACAAAACCGCATAGTTCATTTTGTCATTTTGTATCTCAGAGCCTGTCTAGCTCACTGTGGAAGCTCAACTGTGATTTGTATTTGGAATTCGGCAACACATCCTGGTGTGTAGTTCCAGTTTTATGCATTTATTTGCCAAAGACTTTGAACCCCCTAGTTAATAACTTGTCCATATGGAAGGATCAGAACTGTGTTTGAACATCTTTTGATCTGGGAGAAGGCCAAGTCAACCTAAAGCACAGAGGTGCTTTGAGATCTTGGAGGGAATTTGCTTAGGGGCAAAGAGTCTCCTGACATGAGCCAAATTTGGGGACATGGCCTGAAGTATAGGGGATTAGTGATTCTAAGAACAGAGAGAGGCTGCATTTGAACTCACACTGCCTAAGGCCTTCTTGCTGTTTCTATGTATCCATGAGACCATCTTGCTTGTGGTTCTTAGAGCTTTTCAGCATCAAAATTCATTTCTTAATCTTTTGTGACTTTTGCTTTTCTAACGGTAGAAAAAGATTCCTTAATCCTGAATTTTGACCATCCCCATGGAAAAGAAATGCAAAAAAGCAAAATGGCTGTCTGGGGAGGCCTTACAATTAGCTGTGAAAAGAAGAGAAGCGAAAAGCAAAGGAGAAAAGGAAAGACATAAGCATCTGGATGCAGAGTTCCAAAGAATAGGAAGAAAAGAAAGCCTTTCTCAGTGATCAATACAAAGAAATAGAGGAAAACAACAGAATGGGAAAGACAAGAGATCTCTTCAAGAAAATTAGAGATACCAAGGGAACATTTCTTGCAAAGATGGGCTCGATAAAGGACAGAAATGGTATGGACCTAACAGAAGCAGAAGATATTAAGAAGAGGTGGCAGGAATACACAGAAGAACTGTACAAAAAAGATCTTCACGACCCAGATAATCACGATGGTGTAATCACTGACCTAGAGCCAGACATCCTGGAGTGTGAAGTCAAGTGGGCCTTAGAAAGTATCACTATGAACAAAGCTAGTGGAGGTGATGGAATTCCAGTTGAGCTATTTCAAATCCTGAAAGATGATGCTGTGAAAGTGCTGCACTCAATATGCCAGCAAATTTGGAAAACTCAGCAGTGGCCACAGGACTGGAAAAGGTCAGTTTTTATTCCAATCCCAAAGAAAGGCAATGCTAAAGAATGCTCAAACTACCACACAATTGCACTCACCTCACACGCTAGTAAAGTAATGCTCAAAATTCTCCAAGCCAGTCTTCAGCAATACATGAACCGTGAACTTCCAGATGTTCAAGCTGGTTTTAGAAAAGGCAGAGGAACCAGAGATCAAATTGCCAACATCCGCTGGATCATCAAAAAAGCAAGAGAGTTCCAGAAAAACATCTATTTCTGCTTTATTGACTATGCCAAATCCTTTGACTGTGTGGATCACAATAAACTGTGGAAAATTCTTCAAGAGATAGGAATACCAGACCACCTGACCTGCCTCTTGAGAAATTTGTATGCAGGTCAGGAAGCAACAGTTAGAACTGGACATGGAACAACGGACTGGTTCCAAATAGGAAAAGGAGTACGTCAAGGCTGTATATTGTCACCCTGCTTATTTAACTTATATGCAGAGTACATCATGAGAAATGCTGGGCTGGAGGAAGCACAAGCTGGAATCAAGATTGCCGGGAGAAATATCAATAACCTCAGATATGCAGATGATACCACCCTTATGGCAGAAAGTGAAGAGGAACTAAAAAGCCTCTTGATGAAGGTGATAGAGGAGAGTAAAAAAGTTGGCTTAAAACTCAACATTCAGAAAACGAAGATCATAGCATCTGGTCCCATCACTTCATGGGAAATAGATGGGGAAACAGTGTCAGACTTTATTTTTTGGGGCTCCAAAATCACTTCAGATAGTGACTGCAGCCATGAAATTAAAAGACACTTACTCCTTGGAAGAAAAGTTATGACCAACCTAGATAGCATATTGAAAAGCAGAGACATTACTTTGCCAAAAAAGGTCCGTCTATGGTTATGGCTATGGTTTTTCCAGTGGTCATGTATGGATGTGAGAGTTGGATTGTGAAGAAAGCTGAGAGCCAAAGAATTGATGTTTTTGAACTGTGGTGTTGGAGAAGACTCTTGAGAGTCCCTTGGACTGCAAGGAGATCCAACCAGTCCATTCTGAAGGAGATCAGCCCTGGGATTTCTTTGGAAGGAATGGTGCTAAAGCTGAAACTCCAGTACTTTGGCCACCTCATGCGAAGAGTTGACTCATTGGAAAAGACTCTGATGCTGGGAGGGATTGGGGTCAGGAGGAGAAGGGGATGACAGAGGATGAGATGGCTGGATGGCATCACTGACTCGATGGACGTGAGTCTGAGTGAACTCCGGGAGTTGGTGATGGACAGGGAGGCCTGGCGTGCTGCGATTCAGGGGGTTGCAAAGAGTCAGACACAACTGACCGACTGTACTGAACTGAACATGGTATTATTTTGTCTTGGTAAATGATATATCCAGGTTTGACTAGAATAATCAGAATATACATTTTGTCACAGTGTAATTATACATAAGACATCCTTTTATTCTCAAAATTGCTGTATTTTGGACAACAAATTATAATTTTAGCCTTTTAAGGATCCTGGTTTTCAATGTTCAGACCTCTTCTTCTGCAAGGTTTTAATACAAAGGAACCCAAAGAAAGGTCATGAAGGGAAAGGTTCCGGAGCTGCATTCCATCATCTGCGTAGTGGTCTCTGTGAAGATTGTTGGCTGGTGACAGTGGCCTACATGGAGCAGCAACAGGAGGGTGTCCACACAGTGGTGTAGCCATGATCTGCAGGAATGTGGGACCTTGGGAGGTGCAGAGCAGAGCAGAACCGCAGCATGGATGGCAGTGTAAGAGGCATACATATAGTAACCAATTTGTCTGAAGTGATCCAGACATAAATGTTAATGCTCCTGGAGTGGGTGCTGTTATTGACTCACCCAGATTCTTTAAAGGCTGATGCACCCATATTTCAATAGCTGTGTGGACTGTTAATGGCTTACAGTTGACACCACATCAGTTCCACCGCCCAACACACAGGCACACACACACACACACACACACACACACACACACAGAAGTGCCCTCAAACAAGAAAGGAGTGGTCCTTCCAGAGTGATTGATCCATAGTCAATGGGTGACTAGGTATAATAGATCCTCACCTTAGCTTAAATTGGGGACACCTTTGTAGAACAATGTATGCCCCAGAGCCTCCTGTGCATCAAGCCAGCACAAGACCTCACTGTGACTACATCCTTGCTCAGTTCTCCCCTCTTTTCCTACTCCACTTGCCTCACTCCCTTATAGTTTTATCCTGAAGAACCTCCCCTCACTAAATCACATACACATGAATCCTTGTCTGGGGGAAGGAAGCTGTACTTCTAGGGAATCTGACCTAAGGGAACCTCCTCTCACTCTCAAGAGCATCCCAATTTGGAGAATAAATTCACCCTTGACATGGGTCTAGTGCAGCAGAGGCAAGCAGAGTGAGGATTGAATGAAACAATGAGATTGCAGAAGAGCAGCAGAAAGGCAGAGAGAAATGGGAAGGACAGTGGGGCCAACTGTATGCGACAGCCCCACTCTAGGGATTTCCACAGAGACGCTATGCAGCAGAGGGAAAATTTTTGTGTTACTCTATGAGAGTCAGTGATCTGATGGGCTTTGGGCCTATCTGTTAAAGAGAATATATTTTGTGTGTCCTAGGGGATATTGTTTATATAGATATTAAGCTAACCTAGATGCTAGTTGAAGTTACTCTTATCCTTTTTAGTAAGATAAAATTAGTACAGGTTTATTATCATGCATCTCAGATAGCCTAATATGCTGCCCCAACACTTGTGTAAATTTTGAGTGCTTATTGTCTAATTTGACTCTGGGTTTTGCTTTTGTTGGACCATGTCACACTCATTGTGGGAATATGATAGCCACTGATGACATTAATTGGGAGCTAATCTAGTGGAGTCATGGACAGGTGTTCAGGGCTTGTTTGGAAGAGTGGGAAGTAAGGAAGTGGAGATATGAGAAAAGACCATTTTAAAAAGTTCACAAGAAAGAATATTGGTGAAATGGGGCTATAGATGAAAGATGGCCTAGTGTCTAAAGAGGACTTTTTCAAATATGAGAAATATTGAAGCATGTTTCTATGTGAATAATAAAAATAGCTCATTCTTTTAAAATTTTAATTGGAGGATAATTGCTTTACAATATTGTGTTGATTTCTAGCTCATTTGTATATAACTTACCATGTGCCTGAAATGAAATTTTCTGCAAGTATCAGTTTAATTCTCAATTTTCATAAGAATCTTTCATCTTACAGATGAAATTGACTCACAAAAGAAGTCAGTAGTTAGCTCAGTGTCATACAGCTGCTACAGGGTGGGACCAGGAGTCCAATCTCAGAACTCTGTTTCCAGAGCCCATGTCCTTTAGAGGAAAGGGCACTGTCACTCATAAAGATAGGAACAATCCAGTAGGGAGAGAGAAGGTGATGGGGAAAGAATGGGGAAAACTGAAATAGCAAAATTCTTAAGGATGAGAAGATGTTTGGTGTCACTGTGTAAGTGGAAGGATCCCTTAGAACATCTGTTTCATGGACAGTAGATGCAGGAAGTTTGTTAGCCTTTGCGGTTGGCTCTCCTCTGATTTTATTTTGCCTATTTCCTCAATGTAGGAAGAGTTAGGAGTGAAGTAGAGAAGTGGGGTATTGAAGAAAAGAGGAGAGGTGTGAAATACTCTGTTCAAAATAATGACTTCATTTCTTTCTTTTTAAACACAGTTTCTGAAGAGGCTGTCAACCGAATCAGTGTGTGTTAGTGTTAGTCGTTCAGTCGTGCCCGACTCTTTGCGACCCCATGGACTGGAGCCCTCCAAGCTCCTGTGTTCATGAGATTTTCCAGGCAAGGATACTGGAGTGGGTTGCCATTTCCTTCTCCAAATCAGAGGCCTCTTAAATTTAGAACCTTGGCTATTTCTTGCCAGACAGCTTGGTCAGCATCCATCTGTGCTCTGGTTGCTTTCTTAGTGATCCCCAAATTCTCTCCTTCATGAGGCTTGGGCTCCCTTTCACTGCCAAATTTCATGAAAACAGAGGAATATCTCTTTCTGAAGAATCCCAGTAAGGACATACGGGAATTAAAACAAGGTTTTAAGGTGGCCACGGGGTAAATGGAAGCATTTCATGTGCCTCGTTAAAACAAAATACCACAATTGAAAACAAATGAACTTTTAAAACAAATTGTCTGAGACCTCACCCCGGGAAGTTTTATTTGCCTGCAGATTAAGTGGGTCTTTTTATTGTCTTGGAGAAAGACATGCTTGTAAAAGTGTTTTATGTACAGTTTAAGTGCCATTAATGTGGTGTCACAGGAAAGTGTGAGTCGCTTTGTAAATGTTCTCTGAATCCTTCCTTCTTGCTTCCTGTCAAGAGAAAGGACTGAGGACACAGTGAGGGAAAGGGAAGATAGGATAAATCGAGAAAGTGGCATTGACATATATGCACTTATGTGTAAAGCAGATAGCTAGTGGGAAGCTGCTGGATAACACAGGCAGCCCAGCCCAGCACTCTGTGGGGTGGGATTGGGGGGTGGGAGGGAAGCTCAATAGGGAGGGGGTGTATATATGTAGTTATGATTGATTTGTTATGTTATATGGCAAAAACAAACACAACATTGTAAAGCAATTATCTTCCAATTAATTTTAAAAGTGTCTTCACCTACTGATCCATTAATGCCAGAGATGTTCAAATATATAAACACATGCACTATGAACCTGTTGAAAATTTGGCAAACAACACAGTCATTCCTTTTGCTACTCATATTTTCAGTTGTGAAGCATTCTTGATCTAAGCTCTTGTACATATTAGTCTGAATGCCAGGACATTTTTGGTGTCATTTCTAAACTAAAACACACAACCATTCTGAGAAGGAAACAAAAGTTACCAAAGTTTTTGCCTCACATACTTAAATAACCAACTTTATTTAACCAGTGACAAGTTTTCTCAAGGCTGTTCTAAAAGCCACTTGGCTCTTTTATGTTTAAATGTAATTTCTAGCAAAACTAGTTAATCAGTGTGCACTTGTGAACCTAACCATAAAAGCGCATTCTTATAAACTTCCTTCTTTGTGTCTACTGCCAGAGTCTACACATCTTGCTTGATTGTGAGGGACGATCATAGCCTTTAATTTCCTTGTAGTTGTTTCTTGCTAATTTCCTATTTGTGGCATTCCCATACCTCAGCTTTCACTCTTTCATGCAATATCTCCATTTTTCAGAATAAAATTAACATTTCACATCTGTATGCTGACCTAGTAGGGTGTACACACAGGTGATACTGAACCAATGTACTTAAAGAAAAATTTGAGGCAACTATTAAAAATAATGTTGAAGGTATACATCTATTGCTGTGAAGATATGTGGAATGTGTTAAGAGACAAAAGAAGATTACTTAAGAGTATGCATAGCGTGATTCCACTTTGCATACAATTGTTTTTAAGTAGTTTAGAAGGATTAGTATCAGAATGTTAACTGGTTATCTCTGGTGGCATGGTAATAATGCAAATTCCGTTGAATTTTATTCACCAATAAAAATATTTTACTCATTTAATATAAAGTATGGGGAGGCAAGGAATAGTTTTCCTTTCCATACGGTCCTTCATCTCTTAGAATTTTAAGTAATTCAGAAATCTGTGGGTGGGGTGCCTGTCAGTATTCATTATTTTATTTTTTCAGGTTAGCATGATGTAATAGTTTATTTATCTCTGTGAAAGTATGCAACTCACCTAACTTGTGTGTACTTCAGTTTCCTTACCTATAAAATGGGACAATAATGGTACCTAAATCAAAGGATTGATATGAGAACTTAATAAATGTAAAAGGCTTAGATCCATACACAGTTTTTTTTTTTTTTAATATTCTTGTGTATTTAATCTTGACACTTTAAACAATATGCTAAAACCTGAAACTAACACACAGAAGAATGTAGAATCAATACCTGTTCACAGTTTAGTGGAAGAGACAGATAAATAGATGATTACTATAAGCATGTTGTTTGCTACAGAGAATGTTACTGGAATGTTTAAGAGGGGCATGCAATCCAAAGCAGAAGGCTTCCTCTGAGAAGTAATATCACGGAAAAGGAACACTCCTTTTGGGAAGATCAAATTCCAGTTATATGGGCCAAGATCCAAAGCCAGAGGTTAACAACACTGGTTTCTTCTTTCCATCTCCAACGTAGCATGCTGTGAAATTTATCTTTTAATTCTGCTTTAAAGATCCCAGTTTCTATATCCATTTCTAGTATTCTATGTGATGGAGACATTAAATGCTTCCTGTCTTCTAGGAGCTAGGGGAAATTATAATAATTTTTTTATAAAACACACTGAAAACTCATTTGTAAAATCTCCATTGAGAATAGAATGGTTAATCCTTGAATAAGTAACTTTATAAGCCAAAGGAAAAAAGACAAATTTTAGAAAGCTAATCTGTAAATCCCAGCTCTGGCTTTTATTGACCATTTATTAGACTTTTCTTGAAAAGGGGAATTTTTAAGTTTTAAATGGAAACCTTTGAATAAAAGAAGATAAAGAAGGCAAAACTAATTTCTGCATGCACTGAGATAGCATTTAATAGTTTAATTAAGATGCAGATTAAGTGGTAGATATAAAACCTTACTATTCTGGGTTCTAACCGGGGAGTTAAGAAGATTGTATTTTCATTTTGAGCAAACAGATGCAAACAAAGGAAATCCTAGTTGATAAAGAGTGGTGTTGCCAGATTGGTAAATTACCTGTAATATGTACAATTGTCCTTTGACCCTTTTTTGTAACCTCAGAGCTTTTTAAAAAAATTTTGTAGTTCACATATATTTTTGAGGTTTTTCATAATTTCAGATATAGCAAAAAAGTAAACTTCAGAGACTTCCCTTTAACTATAATTGGCTACAAATTATTTTATTTATAGATAGATACTTACATGGTTAGCCCCTGACTTTTTTCAAATTTTTTCTTTGTCTTCAAACACATAATAAATTTATTATCTTAACCATTTTTAAGTGTATATTCAGTTATATTGCATATAATCACATTGTGCAAACATCACTACCATTCATCTGCAGAGCTCTTTACATTCTGCAAAACAAAGTTCTATATTCATTAAATAATAACTCCCCATTCACTTCTCTCCCTAGTTCCTTCACTTTTAGAGTGTGTTCTGATTTTTTTTAAAAATCTGAACTACAATTTATAATAGGAATAACACAGTAAGTGATGATTGAATTCTTATTTCACAAAAAGCCCATTTATAGAGGGCTTCCCTGGTGGCTCAGTGGTAAAGAATCCACCTGCCAATGCAGGATATGTGGCTTTGATTCCTGATCAGGGGAGATCCCCTGGAGAAGGAAATGGCAACCCGCTCCAGTATTCTGGTCTGGGAAGTCTCATGGACAGAGGAATCTGGAAGGCTATAATCCAAGAGGTTGCAAAGTGTCAGACACAACTTAGTGACAAAACCACCTATTTGCAGACTATTTCACAGGCCTATTAAATTGATAAAATAGACAAATTAACAAATAGAATTAGAGATAGGCAATAGTCTGAAATTTGCAGTGAATGTAAGATATTCATACAAAAACCTCATTTTATTGGGTGCACAATGATCTTTAGGCAAAATTTGAAAATGAACAAAGTTTGTGTTTGATGGCTGCCATGCCTTTTGTTGTGTTTACCTCTTATATTCGGGTGCTTTTCTCTCCAGCTCCTAAGCATTTATTCCCCTGATACTATCCTAAGTCTGAATGTCAGTGCCTCATACAGGTCTATATTACTATCAATGTATCAGTACGTTCATATGTACATTTTGTTTGGAGATTTTCAGGAGTAGAGAAGGGGATATTTTGGTATAAAATACCAAACAGGCTTGAAGAATACCTTCTAACAATATTTACATGTTGTTTTTCACATTGTTAGAACTCATGGGAGAATTCAGAGGCAGTATTATTATTATTGGCAGATTCCCCCGTGGCTCAGACAATCGAGTCTGCCTGCAATGTGGGAGACCCAGGTTCAATCCCTGGGTTGGGAATATCACCTGGAGAAGGAGATGGCAACCCACTCCAGCATTCTTGCCTGGAAAATCCCATGGATCGAGGAGCCTGTCAGGCTATAGTCCATGGAGTCACAAAGAGCCGGACAAGACTGAGTCACTTTAACTTATTATTAACACATCATTAGAAAAAGTGTAAGAGATAGATTTCATCACACCATGCAAAATATCAAATGAAAAACAGTTGCAAGTAATGTACTAGTGATGAGATTCATTACAGTCTAGGCTCCTTATCAGCCATTTTTCAGATGCCAACTTTGTGACATATAGAGAAACTGCTCTGTTATCGAACTTAAAACATATTAAATTGCATTTGTTACAGTTGGATTACAGATACAGAACTTCATAAATTCCCTCTAGTCAGAATCTCAGTTTACTTTCTCCATTCATTATCCTTTTCATGTTTAATACCTGAGGAACTTTGGCCTAAGATGGGGCTGGGGAGGGTGGTGAAAGTTTAAATTGTAGAGATTTTGGACAAGGAAGGATAATTGCAAACCCTGCCTCCTTCTATGGGAGATTTGTATAGAAGGATCTATATCTAATAGTCCTCATTGTACTGATGATCATTAGATTCTCACATATACTGTCAGGATAAGATGGCAGGGACATTATTTTGTAGGCCAATAGTCATCCAAATAATATTTTATTTTCTATATTAAAATTCACATTCTCATTATTTCTGGGGAGAATTTCAGGCTTTCTAGTGTGTGTTCTCAACTATCACTGATTATAAAATTTCTAACTCATGAAGTTTGATTTGCTGGAAAGGTAACTACCGTTTATTGTTGTGATGTGAGTGCTTGCTCTGTGGCAGAATTTGGGTAGTGGTAGTTTGCCCTGGGATCTCTGGCAGCATGTAAACTTCCTTGGTGACTCAGATGGTAAAGAATCTGCATGCACTGCTGGAGACCCAGGTTCCATCTCTGGGTCGGGAAGATCTCCTGGAGAAGGGAATGGCTATCCACTCTGGTATTCTTGCCTGGAAAATTCCATGGACAGAGGAGCCTGGTGGGTTACAGTCCATGGGGTCACAAGGAGTCAGATACAACTAAGCAAATAACACTTAAACATCTTTGGGGAATGCAGAAAAGAGATAAATTCTCTTAGAATTCAAATGTTGAAGCTTTGGGCAATTCTCACTGTTTCCTCACATACCCTCTAAGTGACAGAGGTTGGGATAGACTCATAAGAAAAGAACAGCTTTTCTGATCCAGTTACTACATTCATTCTATTCGGTTCTGCTCACTTTGCCTCTTCTCTTCTGCTGAGAACCACTGCTTACCTCTGATGACTGCTTGAAAGTTAGCTCTTACTTGAAGGTCATCCCTCAGCTGACCGCTACCTTTTCTTGCTGGCTAGAACATTTCAGCCAACGCTTTTGTTCTGGAAAGACATCATGCAACTGTTTTTACAGCATATTTTGTCTGGTAATTAAAATAACCACAAATATTATGCCCACAAATCTGTTCCATTTATTATAGCATACTATTTCAATAATATTTCAGTTCCCCGAGGTTATTCCTATGCTGACTACTATGCTGAAGCACACAATTTACTCTCATACTTGGAGAACAGTATCTGTTATAGGTTAGATGGTTGGAAGGCATATTTTTGAGTAACACTAACTCTTTTCTTCTTACTGTTTTATTTTAATCACACTGCCCTTGGTTTAAAACTGTGACATCTTCACGTCAGTAATTCTTATAGGTAAAATGCCAAGTTAAGTTACCCTTTTCAGCTCAAAACATTGCCGTAGGATAAAACTAAATCAAGGTTAAAGAAACAATGTAAAAGTAAATCAGAATAGACATTTACAGGGTAGAAATAATATTTTTATTGAATGGCCTACAGCAGCAGTAATGTTCAGAAATGGAAAAATGCCATCCTAAGGAGAATAGACAAATAATAGGAGACTCAGTTTGAAGAACCAAATACTTGTAATTCGTAAATTTTCTCAATATTGTAAAACTATTGTTTAATGAAAGAGAGAGGCAATTATACCTTTATATACTAAGTCTGGTCCATATAAACAAAAGAAAATAGAAATATGTAATAAAACTGATCAGTTTAAGCAGCTGTTCATTAGTCTTATATATCTTTACCCTCAATATATTTGATTTCTCTATATATTTGGTATTTGTTATTTATCTCAATTGATGGTGAATAACAGAGTCTTTGGTCATAGATTAGGACTGCATCTACCTGCCTATTAGTAAAAGCTGATTTCTTTTCTAATCATTCAGTTGCGCTGTTGTAATAGTCACTCTATGGATTTACATCTAGGAAAGGTGGGTTATATAGAGGGGTAGGAACAATTGAATTAAAAAAAATGTGTTGCTATTATGCCCTATTTTAGTTACTGGAAATATTAATTTCAGAGTTTCAGGCAAAACCTAAAAAAACCCTTGGCAAAAAAGTTTTGCATTTAAGCCTGAGTCTGGCTCTACATATTGGTTGCATTTATATGACAGTGTATATTGATTATAAATTGATTACATTGATGACAGATTATATTGATTATATTCTTTGCAGCTAAGATGGAGAAGCTCTATGCAGTCAGCAGAAACAAGACTGGGAGCTGACTGTGGCTCAGATCATGAACTTATTGTCAAATTCAGACTTAAATTGAAGAAAGAAGGGAAAACCACTAGACCATTCAGGTATGACCTAAATCAATTCCCTTACCATTATACAGTGGAAGTGACAAATAGATTCAAGGGATTAGATATCATAGACAGAGTGCCTGAAGAAATGTGGATAAAAGTTCCTGACATTTTACAGGAGACAGGGATCAAGACGATCCCCAAGAAAAAGAAATGCAAACAGCAAAATGATTGTCTAAGGAAGCCTAACAAATAGCTCTGAAAAGAAGAGAAGTGGAAGGCAAAGGAAAAAAGGAAACATATGCCCATTTGAAAGCAGAATTCCAAAGAGTAGCAAGGAGAAATAAGAAAGCCTTTCTCAGTGATCAATGCAAAGAAATAGAGGAAAGCAATAGAATGGGAGAGACTAGAGATCTCTTCAAGAAAATTAGAGATAATAAGGGAACATTTCATGCAAAGATGGACACAATAAAGGACAGAAATTGTATGGACCTAACAGAAGCAGAAGATATTAAGAAGAGGTGGCAAGAATACACAGAAGAACTATACAAAAAGGTTCTTCACAACCCAGATAATCATGATGGTGTGATCACTCACCTAGAGCCAGACATCCTGGAATGTGAGTCAAGTGGCCCATAGGAAGCATCACTATGAACAAAGCTAGTGGAGGTAATGGAATTCCAGTTGAGCTATTTCAAATCCTGAAATATGATGCTGTGAAAATGCTGTACTCAATATATCAGCAAATTTCGAAAACCCAGCAGTGGCCACAGGACTGGAAAAGTTTAGTTTTCATTCCAACCCTAAAGAAAGGCAATGCCAAAGGATATTCAAACTACCACACATTTACCACACCCTAGCAAAGTAATGCTCAAAATTCTCCAAGCCAGGCTTCAACAGTACATGAACCGTGAACTTCCAGATGTTCAAGCTGGATTTAGAAAAGGCAGAGCAACCAGAGATTAAATTGCCAACGTCTCTTGGATCATTGGAAAAGCGAGAGAGTTCCAGTAAAGCACTTACTTCTGCTTTATTGATTATGTTAAAGATTTTGACTGTGTGGACCACAACAAACTGGAAAATTCTGAAAGAGATGGGAATACTAGACCACATGACTTGCCTCCTGAGAAGTCCGTATGCAGGTCAAAAAGTAACAGTTAGAACTGGACATGGAACAACAAGACTGGTTCCAAATTGGGACAGGAGTACCTCAAGTCTATATATTGTCAGCCTGCTTGTTTAACTTATATGCAGAAGTACATCATGAGAAATGCCAGACTGGATGAAGTACAAGCTGGAATCAAGATTGCCAGGAGAAATATCAATAACCTCAGATACACAGATGACACCATGCTTATGACAGAAAGTGAAGAAGAACTAAAGAGCCTCTTGATGAAAGTGAAAGAAGAGAGTGAAAAAATTGTCTTAAAGCTCAAAATTCAGAAAACTGAGATCATGGCATCTGGTCCCATCACTTCATGGCAAATAGATGAGGAAGCAATGGAAAGAGTGACAGACTTCATTTTTTTGGACTTTGAAATCACTGCAGATGGTGACTGTAGCCATGAAATTAAAAGACACTTGCTCCTTGGAAAAAAAGCTATGACCAACTAGACAGCATATTAACAAGCAAAGACATTACTTTGCCAACAAAGGTCTGTCTAGTCAAAGCTATGGTTTTTCCAGTAGTCATGTATGGATGTGAGAGTTGGACTATAAAGCTGAGTGCTGAAGAACTGATGCTTTTGAACTGTGGTGTTGGAAGAGACTCTTGAGAGTCTCTTGCACTACAAGGAGATCCAACCAGTCCATCCTAAAGGAAATCATCCCTGAATATTCATTGGAAGGACTGATGCTGAAGCTGAAACTCCAATACTTTGGCCACCTAATGCAAAGAACTGACTCCTTTGAAAAGACCCTGATGCTAGGAAAGATTGAAGGCAGGAGGAGAAGGGGATGACAGAGGATGAGATGGTTGGATGGCATCACCAACTCAATGAACATGAGTTTGAGTAAACTCTAGGAGTTGGTGATGGACAGGGAAGTCTGGTGTGCTGCAGTCCATGTGGTTGCAAAGAGTCAGACATGACTGAGTGACTAAACTGAACTGCATATGACAGTTTACCAAACTATTAATTTTGTAAACCTTGACTTATTATCCTAAAATGACTGAAAGGATTTGTGGGCTCTGCTTTTAACAGAAATAACCAAGTAACTATTTGCAGCTACAGATGCTCAGTCTTGAGTGAGTGCCCAGACTCAGCACACAAGCTGAAAAACTGATAGCCATGTACTTTTGTGATTTACTAGAAAGTACCTAAAAGCCTGTTCCTTTCTTTTCTAGTTCCTTCTCTCTCTTTAAGCTACTACCTCTGTTTGGCCTCAGCACTTTGTGCCCCAGGCCAACTTCTCTCTGTTCTTTGAGACCAAGCCTTGAGAACCTTGTTTGCTCCAAAATTTCAAAATTTTACATTTTTATAAGACAGTCAAGCCCTTATATGTCTTGATAATATTTTTTTGCCCTCCAAAGAGTAACTTATGGTCTATTGGGCTGACATATGCATTGCATTGCCCACTAGGAGTTAGAGTATGTCAGGACAAGGTAAATAAAGAGTCTGAAGATCTATGACCCCCACATCTTCCATGGTTGGTGAAGAGATGACAGTAGAAATCAACCTGTAGTTTTCAAACTGGTCTACTGATTAAACACAGAAGAAAAGGTAAGATATTGTGGCTATGTTCTAAATGATAACATCAATTTGTTCATAGTTTTCTTGTACCCTTTACTTATAAGGTACATTTTTTAAAGATTTCTCTGTTAATAGGCAACATTTTCTTCTAGTTTTGTTATATACTCTTATATACTATAATATATACACTTACATAGAGAACTGAACTTATCATATACCCAAGGTTGACTTTACTGAGAGCAGTGCCTCCCTTTTCTATACTTTAGATATGGAAAAGTAATCTTTGCCCTTCAGATTTTTCAATTTAATTTGTATGGAAAAAATATCCTTTTATAAATCAGCAACAGGATTTTCTACTTAGAAATGGAATTTTTAAAATTTGCTAATGTGGTATCTAGATAGAACACTCATTATTGACAAATAAGGTTCCTTTACTACTGTTTTGAGACTGTATCAGCAACATTTACTAATGGGGGCCATAAAGTAGCACTGAAAGAAGTAAGTTTAAAATATCTAGAAGAATGCTGAAAGGTTTGAAGTTGAGTTTGAAAGGGCATATAATTAGCTGGCTTGTAAGTTTCAGTCACTCTTGAGGTCTTAAGGAAGACTGCATTATCAGAAAAAGCATTTTATCAGCCTTCAAAGAGGAAAAAAGATCTAAGATAGGAGCACTAAACTGTGTACATCACAACTTCACCTGCTGGAGAAATGTAGAAAGGAGAATGTAAGAGGGTCACTCAGTAAAGCTGATGTGATAGTTCTAAGGTCTTGGTTATTAGCAAACTGATTGCTGTATGCAAACTTGTATTTATTATTAGAGATTCACTGGCTTTTGAAAATGTCCTCCAGGGCTTTCTTAAAGCACACAAGAAGCATCCCTAACACCATATGGGAGGCATCAAGTGTCAGATAGGGCCAGGATGTTAAAATTTGCCATATGCATTCTGAAAAGTATAAGATGTCTTGTGATAATTCACCAACTCGATGGACATGAGTTTGAGCAAGCTCTGGGAGTTGATGGACAGGGAAGCCTGGTGTGCCGCAGCCCATGGGGTCGGTCACAAAGAGTCAGACAGGACCGAGTGACTGAACTGAACTGAAGGGTGCAGTTAGGCATTTCCAGTTATACTAAAGGATTTCAGGAGATAATGCTTCATGTATTTGTTTATACAAGGAAGGGTAATTTTATAGGTTCACATTTCTATGTGGACAAAGATGATCTCTGCAGGCCAAGAATCAGAGTTTGGAAGCAAAAAAGCTTATAGCTCTTTCCTTTCTAATCTTGGGAAAGTAAAGCTTATCTATTTTTACTACAGATAATCGCCCATTGATTGTTCAGCTCCACCAATGACTTGAACTGGATCACAGCTAAAATACCTCTCTAAGACATATGAGTAGTTAATTTATACTTGGGAAAACTCAGGAGTTCCAGGGACCAGGAGATTTTTAATTCTAGGATTTCTGAAGGTTTGAAATCTTATTTTTATCTTCAATTCTAGTTTATTTTTGAGCCTTTTGCCATGAATTTGAGGCTCTAATTCTCTTACACTCTTTACAGTATATATACTTAAGGTATTCAGTTTGGTTTCAAATCTTATGTATTCAGCCAAATACCATCACTACCACATATATTTAAATCACCTCTGAACCTTAAAATTTGCACTCTTTCTCTTTTAATTTTTTAAAAAGTTTCTTTCACACAAAAAAAGTAGCTTTCCCAGATAATACTAAAAATTGTCCCTGGTGGGAAAAGCCAAAGCAAAAACAATGCCCAGTTTGGATGTGACTGGTGATGGGAGTAAAGTCCAATGCTGTAAATAACAGTATTACATAGGCACCTGGAATATTAGGTCCATGAATAAACGTAAATTGGAGGTGGTCAAACAAGAGATGGCAAGAGTGAACATCGACATTTTAGGAATCAATGAACTAAAACGAACTGGAATGGATGAATTTAATTGGGATGGCCATTATATCTACTACTGTGGCTAAGAATCCCTTAAAAATAATGGAGTAGCCCTCATAGTCGACAAGAGAGTCTGAAATGCAACACTTGGATGCAGGCTCAAATATGACAGAATGATGTCTTCATTTCCAAGGCAAACATTCAATATTAGAGTAATCCAAGTCCATGCTCTGACCAGTAATGCTGAAGAAGCTGAAGTTCAATGGTTCTATGACGACCTACAATTCCTTCTAGAACGAATGCTCCCAAAAGATGTCCTTTTCATTATAGGGGACTGGTACTCAAAAGTAGGAAGTCAAAAGATACTTGGAGTAACAGGCAAGTTTGGCCTTGGAGTGCAAAATGAAGCAGGCGAAGGCTAACAGAATTTCACTAAGAAAAGGCACTGGTCATGGCAAACACCCTCTTCCAGCAATACAGGAAACAGCTCTATACATGAACATCACCAGATGGTCAATTCCAAAATCAGATTGATTATATTCTTTGCAGCTGAACATGGAGAAGCTCTCTACAGTCAGCAAAAACAAGACTGGGAGTTGACTGTGGCTGAGATGATGAACTTCTTATTGCAAAATTCATGCTTAAATTGAAAAAAGTAGGGAAAACGCTAGACCATTCGTTATGACCTAAATCAAATCCCCTACCATTATACAATGGAAGAGACAAATAGATTCAAGGGATTAGATCTGATAGAGTGCCTGAAGAGATATGGACAGAGGTTTGTGACATTGTACAGGAGACAGGGAGCAAGACCATCCACAAGAAAAAGAAATGCAAAAAAGCAAAATGGCTGTCTGAGGAGGCCTTACAAATAGCTGAGAAAAGAGAAGTTACAGGCAAAGGAGAAAAGGAAAGGTATACCCATTTGCCTTTTCTTAATGGGCAAATGGGTATACTGAAAGATGATGCTGTGAAAGTGTTGCACTCAATATGCCAGCAAATTTAGAAAACTCAGCAGTGGCCACAGGACTGGAAAAGGTCACTTTTCATTCCAATCCCAAAGAAGGGCAATGCCAAAGAATGCTCAAACTACCGCACAATTGCACTCATCTCACATGCTAGTAAAGTAATGCTCAAAATTCTCCAAGCCAGGCTTCAGCAATATGTGAACCATGAACATCCTGATGTTCAAGATGGTTTTAGAAAAGGCAGAGGAACCAGAGATCAAATTGCCAACATCTGCTGAATCATGGAAAAAGCAAGAGAGTTCCAGAAAAACATCTATTTCTGCTTTATTGACTATGCCAAAGCCTTTGACTGTGTGGATCACAATAAACTGCGGAAAATTCTGAAAGAGATGGGAATACCAGACCACCTGACCTTCTTGAGAAACTGGTATGCAGGTCAGGAAGCAACAGTCAGAACTGGACATGGAACAACAAACTGGTTCCAAATAGGAAAAGGAGTACGTCAAGGCTGTATATTGTCACCCTGCTTATTTAACTTATATGCAGAGTACATCATGAGAAATGCTGGACTGGAAGAAACACAAGCTGGAATAAAGATTGCTGGGAGAAATATCAATAACCTCAGATATGCAGATGACACCACCCTTATGGCAGAAAGTGAAGAGGAACTCGAAAGCCTCTTGATGAAAGTGAAAGTGGAGAGTGAAAAAGTTGGCTTAAAGCTCAACATTCAGAAAATGAAGATCATTGCATCCGGTCCCACCACTTCATGGGAAATAGATGGGAAACAGTGGAAACAGTGTAAGACTTTATTTTTCTGGGCTCCAAAATCACTGCAGATGGTGAGTGCAGCCATGAAATTAAAAGACGCTTACTCCTTAGAAGGAAAGTTATGACCAACCTAGATAGCATATTGAAAAGCAGAGACATTACTTTGCCAAAAAAGGTCCGTCTAGTCAAGGCTATGGTTTTTCCTGTGGTCATGTATGGATGTGAGAGTTGGACTGTGAAGAAGGCTGAGCACCAAAGAATTGATGCTTTTGAACTGTGGTGTTGGAGAAGATTCTTGAGAGTCCCTTGGACTGCAAGGAGATCCAACCAGTCCATTCTGAAGGAGACCAGCCCTGGGATTTCTTTGGAAGGAATGATGCTAAAGTTGAAACTCTGGTATTTTGGCCACCTCATGTGAAGAGTTGACTCATTGGAAAAGACTCTGATGCTGGGACGGATTGGGGTCAGGAGGAGAAGGGGACGACAGAGGATGAGATGGCTGGATGGCATCACTGACTCGATGGACGTGAGTCTGAGTGAACTCTGGGAGTTGGTGATGGACAGGGAGATCTGGCGTGCTGCGATTCATGGGGTCACAAAGAGTTGGACATGACTGAGTGACTGATCTGATCTGATACCCATTTGAATGCAGAGTTCCAAAGAATAGCAAGGAGAGATAAGAAAGCCTTCCTCAGTAATCAGTGCAAAGAAATAGAAAAAACAATAGAATGGGAAAGACTAGAGATCTCTTCAAGAAAATTAGAGATAACAAGGGAACATTTCATGAAAGATGGGCTCAGTAAAGGACAGAAATTGTATGAACCTAACAGAAGCAGATGATGTTAGGAAGAGGTGGCAAAAAAAACAGAGAACTATACAAAAAAGAGCTCATGACCCAGATAATCATGATGGTGTGATCTCTCACCTAGATCCAGACATCCAGGAATGTGAAATCAAGTGGGTCTTAGGAAGCATCACTGCAAACAAATCTAGTGGAGGTGATGGAATTCCAGTTTAGCTATTTCAACTGAAAGATGATGCTGTCAAAATGTTGCACTCAATACGTCAGCAAATTTGGAAAATTCAGCAGTGGCCACAGGACTGGAAACATCAGTTTGCATTCCAATCCCAAAGAAGGCAATGCCAAAGAATGTTCAAACTACCACAATTACACTCATCTCAGTTCAGTTCAGTTCAGTTCAGTCGCTCAGTCGTGTCCGACTCTTTGTGACTTCATGATCGCAGCATGCCAGGCCTCCCTGTCCATCACCAACTCCTGGAGTTCACTGAGACTCACGTCCATCGAGTCAGTGATGCCATCCAGCCATCTCATCCTCTGTAGTCCCCTTCTCCTCCTGACCACAATCCCTCCCAGCATCAGAGTCTTTTCCAATGAGTCAACTCTTCGAATGAAGTGGCCAAAGTACTGGAGTTTCGGCTTTAGCATCATTCCTTCCAAAGAAATCCCAGGGCTGATCTCCTTCAGAATGGACTGGTTGGATCTCCTTGCAGTCCAAGGGACTCTCAAGAATCTTCTCCAACACCACAGTTCAAAAGCATCAATTCTTCGGTGCTCAGCCTTCTTCACAGTCCAACTCTCACATCCATACATGACCACAGGAAAAACCATAGCCTTGACTAAATGGACCTTTGTTGGCAAAGTAATGTCTCTGCTTTTCAATATGCTATCTAGGTTGGTCATAACTTTCCTTCCAAGGAGTAAGCGTCTTTTAATTTCATGGCTGCAGTCACCATCTGCAGTGATTTTGGAGCCCCCAAAAATAAAGTCTTACACTGTTTCCACTGTTTCCCCATCTATTTCCCATGAAGTGATGGGACCAGATGCCATGATCTTCTCACACCCTAGCAAAGTAATGCTCAAAATTCTCCAAGCCAGGCTTCAACAGTACATGAACCAAGAACTTCCAGATGTTCAAGCTGGATTTAGAAAAAGAAGAGGAACCAGAGATCAAATTGCCAACATTCATTGGATCATAGAAAAAGGAAGAAAGTTCCAGAAAAACATCTACTTCTGCTTCATTGATTACGCCAAAGCCTTTGACTGTGTGGATCACAACAAACTGTGGAAAATTCTTAAAGAGATGGGAATACCAAACTACCATACCTGCCTCCTGAGAAATCTGTATGCAGGTCAAGAAGCAACAGTTAGAACTAGACACAAAATAATGGATTGGTTCCAAATCAGGAAAAGAATACATCAAGGCTGTATATTTTCACCCTGCTTGTTTAACTTATACGAAGAGTACATCATGTGAAATGCTGGGCTGGATGAAGCACAAGCTGGAATCAAGACTTCCAGGAGAAATATCAAAAAACTTAGATATGTGGATGACACCACCCTTATGGCAGAAAGCAAAGAGAAACTGTAGAGCCTCTTGATGAAAGTGAAAGAGCTGATGAAAAAGCTGGCTTAATACTCAACATTCAAAAAACGAAGATCATGGTATCCTGTCCCATCACTTCATGCATATAGATGGGGAAACAATGGAAACAGTGACGGACTTTATTTTTTGGGCTCCAAAATTACTGCAGATGATGACTGCAGCCGTGAAATTAAAAGATGCTGTCTCCTTGGAACAAAAGCTATGACAAACCTAGACAATGTATTAAAATTCAGAGACATTACTTTGCCAACAAAGGTCTGTCTAGTCAAAGCTATGGTTTCCCATCAGTCATGTATGGTTGTAAGAGTTGGAGTGTAAAGAAAGTGAAGCGCCAAAGAATTGATGCTTTTGAACTGTGGTGTTCGAGTATACTCTTGAGAGTCCCTTGGACTGTGAGGAGATCAAACCAGTGAATTGTAAAGGAAATAAATCCTGAATGTTCATTTAAAGGACTGTTGCTGAAGCTGAAGCTCCAATATTTTGCCCACCTGATGTGAAGTACTGACTCATTATAAAAGACCCTGATGCTGAGAAAGATTGAAGGCAGGAGGAGAAGGGGATGACAGAGGATGAGATGGTTGGATGGCATCAATGACTCAATGGACATGAGTTTGAGCAAGCTCCAGGATTTGGTGATGAACAGGGATGCCTAGCGTGCTGCAGGCCATGGGGCTGCAAAGAGTCAGATACAACTGAGTGACTGAACTGAACTGAAGAGATATTTGTATCATCCTGTCTTAAAATTATGGGCTGGTGAACCTTCACAACTTTAGGGGTTGTCCCAACTTCTTTGGGGGAAGGTATACATATCCTCAGGGCTTCCCTGGTAGTTCAGCTGATAAAGAATCCACCTGCAATGCAGGAGATCCTGGCTCAGTTCCTTGGTTTGGAAGATCTGGAGGAGGGCAGAGCAACCCATTCCAGTATTCTTGCTTGAAGAATCCCCATGGACAGAGGAGCTTGGAGGGCTACAGTCCATGGGGTAACAAACAGTAGGACATGACTGAACGACTAAGCACAGCACAGCACATACATGTCCTACTCAAATATATTATAACACATCCTTGCACATCTAAGCAAGATTTCTAAACTCAAATAAATAACTTACTAGAGGGTTGGATTATGCTCAGCCTCTCAGTCATGTCCAACTCTTTGCAACCCGAAAGACTGTGACCTTCCAGGCTCCTCTGTCCATGGGGATTCTCCAGGCAAGAATACTGAAGTGGGTTGTCATTTCCTATTCAGGGGATCTTCCTGACCCAGGGATTAAATCCATATCTTTGCATCTCTTGCATTGGTAGGTGGGATGGGTTAGGAGAGGGTTTTTTTTTTTTTTTTTTTTTTTTTGGTCATTTTTCATCAAGAGAAGACTGAAATCATCTATGGTCTTCTCTTGAGGACTATATTGTTCCTGGGTAGGGATGGCTTGAGGGGATGAGAAAGAGGGATTAGCACCTAATTTTTCCCATTCTCTTGCAAAGCCCACACATGACATTTGGTTGGTTAATATAGGAATTTTTTAAACCTGCAAATGGCCTGGAAAGCTGCAGCTGTTAGGAGCAGAAACATCAGCTCTGTGATATCCTGGCCTAATAGTCAAGAGAACTGGCTCTGATGCCATTAACCTATTGTGCTTTGTGGAACAAGACACTTATCCTGTCTTGGGCTAATTTCCTCATCTGTTAAATACATGATTTGCATTCACTTCTCTTTGGAGCATCTGTATTACTTCATTCACCAAGTATTTAGTGGACACCAACAATGTATAAAGTACTCTGATTATTAGTTCATTAATGTAAAATTAAAGGCATTTTGCAGAGTTACTTCTCCAAGGTCCAGTTTTTTTTCACATATGAAATGGATGTTTCAAATAGCTCCTATCTTACAGGATTTTCAAATAACCTGTATATGTGGGATACTCTATAAAGAGACATTCCACATAGGATGTGCTCAAGGTGTAGTAGTAATTACTATGCCTATTTTAAGTGGAGATTATAGGCCTTGCCCTCATGGAGACTCTGAGGGCATACAGACAATTTCTATACTGTGATAATGGCTAGCACAAGGAAAAGGTTCTGAAGGCAGCTTGTATCCCACCCTGTAGCCCCCAGAAGTGGTCTAAAATCAGCCTGTGATTTTTCAACTCTGAACCTCAGGGTATCATTTTCTCTACCTTTCATAGTCAAAGTCATACATAGGGCCTATTCTACTATAGAGTTGGTAAAATGTAGTCTCCAAACTCAGAGAAGGCAATGGCACCCCACTCCAGTACTCTTGCTTGGAAAATCCCATGGACAGAGGAGCCTGGTAGGCTGCAGTCCATGGGGTCGCTAAGAGTCGGGCACGACTGAGTGACTTCACTTTCACTTTTCACTTTCATGCATTGGAGAAGGAAATAGCAACCCACTCCAGTGTTCTTGCCTGGAGAATCCCAGGGATGGGGGAACCTGGTGGGCTGACATCTATGGGGTCGCACAGAGTCGGACACGACTGAAGTGACTAAGCAGCAGCAGTCTCCAAACTGAGTGGTCATCACTTTCAAAATGTATCCAACTTTTCTTACCATAAGAACACTGATGAATGTAAAAAAAAATTACAGATTTTATTTGGTATTATATATTTTAGTATTTATTGATTATTTGTAAAAATATAAAATGAAAAATTACTACATAGGGATATATTTGTAATCAATTTACATATTTAAATCCCAATAATATGAACACACTTTGAAAAATAGTATTGTATCAGAGTTCTCCAGATAAACTGAACCAGTAGTTGTACCGTATATATCTTACATTATTATGGGTGCTGGTAAGTCTAAGATTTCAGGAGACAGGTAGGCAGCTGGAAACTCTGAAAGAGGAGCTGATATTTCAGTCTTGAGGCAGAATTTTTCCTTCATCAGGGAACCTCAGTTTTGTTCTTAAAGATTTTCATCTTTAAGATGAAAGCCCACCCACATTATGGAAGATGGTCTCTTACTTAAAGCCAATTTATTGTACACGCTGACTGTATCCATAATATACATTCACTACACCTAGATTAGTGTTGATTAAATAACTGGGTATTATAGCCTAGCCAAGTCAACTTATAAAATTAACTATCACAAGTACATTTTTCTAAAAAATATTTTGTTTATTCATCTACAAAAAAAAAAATTAGGATGAATATGGATTGAAGGGACTTTCTTTGGTTTTCTAGGGGACAAGAACTATAGATTGGTCTCCATGAGCTTAGGTCAATGAAAATGTCATAGTTCTGTAAGACTCATGACTGTCCTATACTAGGGGAACAACAGGAACATTAGGGAAAATGTTCAGTAGTTTTTTCCAGGGAAGATTCTGATTTTGCTTATATCAGAATTATTGGATATTCCTGGCTCACAATGGGACATGGTGCAGCAGAACAAACAGGCTTCTGAGAGCTCTGTACTTGTGATTTCCCAGCTAGTAAAATATGACTGTTCCAACTGGCCGACAATCATGCAACAGAAAGAATTATGAATTATTACTAAAGCATATTGATTTTTTGAAATGTTGGCTGTAATTTAAAAGGAAGCAGAAAAGTCAAATCCTTGATTGGGGAAGGCTGGCCCTTATACAGGTAGAGATACATCTTTATAGACATTTCTAGGAAAGATATACACTTTTATAAAAATAAGTCTTTCCATTATAAATACATTTTCTCATCTCTTCCTCTCTCTGATTTTTCTCTCTCTCTCCCTTTCAATTCCTCTGGACAAAGATTTTATGTAACAGTGTGAATTTTATCAGCTTTGGTCCAAACAGATTGAAAGCAGCTAAGAAGAATTATTACTGAACAAATATTTACCTAATCTTAGAATTTCCACATAACAGATTAGTTGTTGAAGTTGTATGGTTTTTTCACTGCAAGAAGCTTGAGAGTGAAGAATATTTTTTCTAATTCCAGCCAAAAGTTAGCACTGACCAAATATGTTGCATCTTATGTTAATCTTTTTAAAAGGAGTCCAAAGAAAGGAAATGAAAATGATTGTAGAATCAGAAAAATCATTTGAGGAAAAATTAAACTCTGGTGAGAAGAAGAACTCTAAGGCAAACTTGATTCCTGTCTGTAAACATTTATAAGACACTTAGGAGGGGGATATTGGCACAGTTGGAAATAGTTGTGAATATCTACTATGTAAGATTTTCTATGTTGGCATACAAAATCAAAACACACTTGGGCTTAAAATAACATGCATTTGTTATATTTCTGTTGGTCAGAAATCCAGGAGGAATCTTACCTGTTGGTAGGCTCTACTTATTTCTGGAGGATCTTGGGCAAAAGAGTGGTGAAATGATGAACCTTATTTCTTGTTGGAGTCTGAGAAGTCCATCTAGTCAAGGCTATGGTTTTTCCAGTGGTCATGTATGGATGTGAGAGTTGGACTGTGAAGAAAGCTGAGTGCTGAAGAATTGATGCTTTTGAACTGTGGTGTTGGAGAAGACTCTTGAGAGTCCCTTGGACTGCAAGGAGATTCAACCAGTCCATTCTAAAGGAGATAAGCCCTGGGTGTTCATTGGAAGGACTGATGCTGAAGCTGAAACTCCAATACTTTGGTCACCTGATGTGAAGAGCTGACTCATTGGAAAAGACTCTGATGCTGGGAGGGATTGAGGGCAGGAGGAAAAGGGGACGACAGAGGATGAGATGGCTGGATGGTATCACCGACTCGATGCACATAAGTTTGGGTGAACTCCGGGAGATGGTGATGGATAGGGAGGTCTGGCATGCTGTGATTCATGGAGTTGCAAAGAGTCGGACATGGCTGAGCGACTGAAATGAACTGAACTGAACATTTGAAACCATTAGTGGGAAATAATAATACTAAATCACATGGTACAAACTGGGCTTCCTGGTGTCTCAGTGGTAAAGAATCCGCCTGTAATGCAGGAGACTGGTGTTCTATCCCTGGGTTGGGAAGATCACCTGGAGAAGGAAATGGCAACCCACTCCAGTATTCTTGCGTGGAGAATTCCATGGACACAGGAGCCTTACAGTCTACAGTCCATAGGGTCACACAGAGTCGGACACGACTGAAGTGACTAAGCAGCACCAGCAGTAGCAGCATGGTACTAACTATAATAGAATAGGAGTTTAAAGAAGTGGTATATGGGATGGAGGTATATGGTAAATTCCTGATGAATGGGAAACCATACAAAGAGACATATGCATAAATTGCCTTTGTTGCCAAAAGATGGATAGTTGGCACTAAATAAAGATGACCAGGAAGGACCTTCTTGGTGTGAGCAGACTCCTTAATTGAAGACATAAAAGTAAAACTGGACTTATTGTATTTAGACTAGAGTTTCTATAATAAAAACTGGTCAATAATTTGAAATGGAAGAAATGAGGCTATGTTATGTAAACCATGATAGTTCAGAATAGGAATTTATATAAAATGAGCAATTGAGGAGATCATGAGGGTTTCTGAGTATGGAATGGCATGATTAAAAGATATTTGAACATGTAACTTGAATATCATGTCAAAGGAATGGATTTTCTCACCCTCTTACTTTTTCACTTGTCGCTACCTACCCTTACCACTCAAAAATCACACCTTGAAAAGACTCTCTCTAGAAATTGTGGTAAACTAAGGATTGTGGGACTAGGTTGGGGGAGTCGTACAAAATAAGGAGTGAAGTTAGGGTGGAGGGAGCAATGAACTTTGATAGGTGTCTTGCATAAGCAATCTCATGTAATTCTCCCATCAAGCCAGAAAGGAAGGTATTTACATTGTGTTGCTGTTTTACAGGTGAGAAAATTTGGTCTCAAGTAGTTATTAAGCAGAAGACGTGTAAACCAAATTTAGGTTCTGCCTATCTTCAGAGTCCCAGCAATATTAAAGTAAAAGGTATACCTTCAATAGTTTTTTTTTTTCCTTCAAAGATAAGGGACTTACATAAATAAGGTATAATAGAGTTAATAGGGTTATATTTAATTAGAAATTACAGAGTATTTGGAAAGATAGGGAACTTACAGGACTGTCTACAAACGTTTTTGATGTCCCATCTTCCTGTGTTGTTTCTACTTAAGAAAAAGTAGTAGTTTCTGAGAAGCTTTTCAGTGCCCCTCAGGTAGGTTAAGAAGCTTCCTAAGTGTGATACCTCCATCACTCTGGCTCAGCTGATAAAGAATCTGCCTCCAATGTGGGAGACCTGGGTTCGATCCCTCGGTTGGGAAGATCCCCTGGAGAAGGGAATGGCTACCCACTCCAGTATTCTGGCCTGGAGAATTCCATGGACTGTATAGTCCATGGGGTCGCCAAGAGTTGGACACTACTGAGTGACATTCTCTTCATTTCACTTCCATCACTACACTTAGAATACTGTGTTATAATTAGTGATTCACTTGCTCTTCACTGTGAATGTCTTCAGAACTGGAAATGTGTTTTAAATTTCCATATTTGCTGCCTCGTTTCAGTGTCTTTGCATAATAGATAATCCTTGGTTGTTCAACAAAAACGTAGATGATAAGAAGCTAATGCATCCATGGAAATTAGTAGTGACTTTTGGCTTCAATTCACTTCAGTCACTCAGTCTTGTCTGACTCTTTGCGAATCCATGAATCGCAGCACACCAAGCCTCCCTGTCCATCACCAACTCCCGGAATCAACCCAAACCCATGTCCATTGAGTCGGTGATGCCATCCAACCATCTCATCCTCTGTCGTCCCCTTCTCCTTCCCTCAATCTTTCCCAGCATCAGGGTCTTTTCAAATGAGACAGCTCTTTGCATCAAGTGGCCAAAGTATTGGAATTTCAGTTTCAACATCAGTCCTTCCAATGAACACCCAGGACTGATCTCCTTTTGGATGGACTAGTTGGATATCCTTGCAGTCCAAGGGATTCTCAACAGTATTGTCCAACACCACAGTTCAAAAGCATCAATTATTCGGTGCTCAGCCTTCTTTATAGTCCAACTCTCACATCCATACATGACTACTGCTAAAATCATAGCTTTGACTAGACAGACCTTTGTTAACAAAGTAATGTCTCTGCTTTTTAATATGTTGTCTAGCTTGGTCATAACTCTCCTTCCAAGGAGTAAATGTCTTTTAATTCAATGGCTGCAATCACCATCTGCAGTGATTTTGGAGCCCAGAAAAAGAAAGTCATCTGCTGTTTCCACTGTTTCCCCATCTATTTGCCATGAAGTGATGGGACCAGATGCCATCTTAGTTTTCTGAATGTTCACCTTTCAGCCAACTTTTTCACTCTCCTCTTTCACTTTCATCAAGAGGCTCTTTAGTTCTTCTTTACCTTCTGCCATAAGGGTGGTGTCATCTGCAAACAGATTGAAACCATAATTAAAGACAGCTAGCCAATAAGATCACATGGACCACATTCTTGTCTAAATCAATGAAACTAAGCCATGCCATGTGGGGCCACCCAAGACAGACAGGTAATGGTGGAGAGGTCTGACAGAATGTGGTCCACTGGAGAGGGGAATGGTAAACCACTTCAGTATTCTTGCCTTGAGAACCCCATGAACAGTATGAAAAGGCAAAAAGGTAGGACACTGAAAGATGAACTCCCCAGGTCAGTAGGTGCCCAATATGCTACTGGAGATCAGTGGAGAATGAGCTCCAGAAAAAAATGAAGAGATGGAGCCAAAGCAAAAACAACACCCAGTTGTGGATGGGACTGGTTATAGAAGCAAGGTCCCATGCTGTAAAGAGCAATATTGCATAGCAACCTGGAATGTTAGGTCCATGAATCAAGGCAAATTGGAAGTGGCCAAAAAGGAGATGACAAGAGTGAACATTGACATTCCAGGAATCAGCAAACTAAGATGGACAGGAATAGGTGAATTTAACTCAGATGACCATTATATCTACTACTGTGGGCAGGAAACCCTTAGAAGAAATGGAGTAGCCTTCATGGTCAACAAAAGAGTCCAAAATGCAGTACTTGGATGCAATCTCAAAAACGACAGAATGATTTCTGTTTGTTTCCAAGGCAAACCATTCAATATCCCGGTAATACAAGTCTATGCCCCAATGAGTAACACTGAAGAAGCTGAAGTTGAATGGTTCTATGAAGACCTACAAGACCTTTTAGAACTAACACACCAAAAAGGTGTCCTTTTCATTATAGGGGACTGGAATGCAAAAGTAGGAAGTCAAGAGACACCTGGAGTAACAGGCAAATTTGGCCTTGGAGTACAGAATGAAGCAGGGCAAAGGCTAATAGAGTTCTTCCAAGAGAATGCACTGGTCATAGCAAACACCCTCTTCCAGCAACACAAGAGAAGACTCTACACGTGGACATCACCAGATGGTTTGGTTGATACAGAAATCAGATTGATTATATTCTTTGCAGCTGGAGATGGAGAAGCTCTATACAGTCAGCAAAAACAGGACTGGGGGGAGGGTGTCGGGAGTGGGGAGGGAGGGGGGTTCAGGATGGGGAGCACGGGTGTACCTGTGGCAGAGTCATTTCGATGTTTGGTGGAGCTAATACAATATTGTAAAGTTTAAAAATAAAATAAAATTAAAAAAAAAAAAAAAAGAACAGGACTGGGAGCTGACTGTGGCTCAGATCATGAGCTCCTTATGGAGAAAACCACTAGACCATTCAAATATCACCTAAATCAAATCCCTTATGACTATACAATGGAAGTGAGAAATACGTTTATGGGACTAGATCTGATAGAGTGCCTGATGAACTATGGACGGAGGTTCATGACATTGTACAGGAGACAGAAATCAAGACCATCCCAAAGAAAAAGAAATGCATAAAGCAAAATGGCTGTCTGAGGAGGCCTTACAAATGGCTGTGAAAAGAAGGGAAGTGAAAAGCAAAGGATAAAAGGAAAGATATACCCATTTGAATGCAGAGTTCCAAATAATAGCAAGGAGAGATAAGAAAGCCTTCCTCAGCAATCAATGCAAAGCAATAGAGGAAAACAATAGAATGGGAAAGACTAGAGATCTCTTCAAGAAAGTTAGAGATACCAAGGGAACATTTCATGCAAAGATGGGCTCAATAAAGGACAGAAATGCTATGGACCTAACAGAAGCAGAAGATATTAAGAATAGGTGGCAAGGATACACAGAAGAACTGTACAAAAAAGATCTTCACGACCCAGATAATCATGATGGTGTGATCACTGACCTAGAGCCAGACATCCTGGAATGTGAAGTCAAGTGGGTCTTAGAAAGCATCACTACAAGCAAAGCTAGTGGAGGTGATGGAATTCCAGCTGAGCTATTTCAAATCCTGAAAGATGATGCTGTGAAAGTGCTGCACTCAATATGCCAGCAAACTTGGAAAACTCAGCAGTGGCCATAGGACTGGAAAAGGTCATTTTTCATTCCAATCCCCCAAAAAGGCAATGCCAAAGAATGCTCAAACTACTGCACAATTGCACTCATCTCTCATGCTAGTAAAGTAATGCTCAAAATTCTTAAAGCCAGGCTTCAGCAATATGTGAACCATGAACTTCCAGATGTTCAAGCTAGTTTTAGAAAGGCAGAGGAACCAGAGATCAAATTGCCAACATCTGCTGGATCATAGAAAAAGCAAGAGAGTTCCAGAAAAACATCTATTTCTGCTTTACTGACTATGCTAAAGCCTTTGACTGTGTGTATCACAATAAAATGTGGAAAATTCTGAAAGAGATGGGAATACCAGATCACCTGACCTTCCTCTTGAGAAACCTGTACGCAGTTCAGGAAGCAACAGTTAGAACTAGACATGGAACAACGACTGGTTCCAAATAGGAAAAGGAGTATGTCAAGGCTATATATTGTCACCCTGCTTATTTCACTTATATGTAGAGTACATCATGAGAAACGCTGGGCTGGAGGAAGCACAAGTTGGAATTAAGATTGCCGGGAGAAATATCAATGACCTCAGATATGCAGATAACTTTTGGCTTAATTTAGTTTAATGAACATTTATCAACTACCAGTGCTTTTCTAGACAGTATCATCTGTGCTGTGTTACCTGTCCTGTAGATGTTGAAAAATCTAATGGCATTATTCTAAATGAAAGACAGACTGTGATAAATTATCTGCTAGGTAAATAAAGAGCTATGGAGATGAAAGTGAGGAGGTGATTGTACCACTAAGATTCAATAACTATAGTATGATTGATCATTTCCAGAGTTCGTATAGAGATATCTATTACCAAAATTTCTTAAAAAGATTACCAAATAACTTAGAGTCAATATTTTTTTAATCCTACTTGAAATCTAGATAATAAATATCTTTAGTTTGTTATTGAGGATTTATGGTTATAAACTATTGATAATCTCCACCATAATTGAACCCACCTCATCTCCAGTTGTTTCCCCTTATGCAGGTCTCTTTCCTCTAGTCAGTTCTTCACGTTGTAGCAGTATTAATTTTCTGAAAGCAAATTTCTCATTATCATATCATTTGGTAGACACTCAGGGCCAAGCTTAGAAGTCTTAGCCTCCTATTGAGGCCACTATGATATAATCTACTTTTTTAGTCACTTCTGCTCTTAATATTTCATCTAGTCTGGGAACCACTGTTCTTTACCTGTATCCTGTCCTTGGCTGCTTCTGTGTCTTGTTCTCCCTGGACTGCCTCTGCCCATTTCCTCTTGTCCAAATTCCACTTGCCTTCCAGGTCAAACTAGGAGGAATACCTGTCCCTCTTACATAATTAATCTCCACTTATTTTACTTTCTAATCATTTATGTACAAACCTTGATTAATTGAAAATTCTTTTCAGCAAATACCTGCATCCAATTCATCTTTGCATTCATTCAGTACTCCAAAAAATATATTCTAAGTAGAAAATTGTAGACAAATGTTTGATAAACAATGCTGAAATATAATGAATGAATGGAATATCTCTCATCTCATCAGTTTTCAAATATTTCAATAATTATAATAAGTAAATAAAACATTGTGAAGTGCAAGTCACTCTGTCATGTCTGACTCTTTGCGACCCCATGGACTATACAGTCCACGGAATACTCCAGGGCAGAATACTGGAGTGGGTAGCCTTTCCCTTCACCAGTGGATCTTCCCAACCCAGGAATCAAACTGGGGTCTCCTGCACTGCAGGCAGATTCTTCACCAACTGAGCTATCAGGGAAGCCCAGATAAAACATTATGCACTTATAAATCAAATACTTACTTGTGGTATACAATCAACTGATACTTGTGTTTCTTCCAAGACAAATGTTATTATAATGTTAGATTTGGATAAAGACCAAAGTTCCTACTGAGGAAGGCCCTATCCTAAGTGCTGAAGATTTAAAGAGGCATAGAGTAGTATTCCTATAATCTAAGAGTTTCTAGATGTACATGGACTAAACAAGACATATGCTTGTGTGTGTTAGTCATTCAGTCATGTCCAACCCTTTGTGACCCCATGAACTGTATGTAGCCCGTCAGGCTTCTTTGTCCATGGAATTCTCTAGGCAAGAATACTGGAGTAGATTGCCATTCCCTTCTCCAGACATATACTTGAAAAGTTACCTAACATAAGTAAAACAGGTTAAGCCATAACTGAGCAGTGTACTCAATAAGTGTTTCTAGGAGAAGAGTATTTTGGGAAATTAGCAGGAGGTAGTTGTAGTTTAGGACACAGAATTTCATGTTAGTGGGTATGAGTTTGAGCCTTGACTCTACCTAGTTATGTAACATCAGGCAAACTACTTAATTTCTCTGTAACTGAATTTTATGATCTGTGAATTAAGATAATTAGAATATCACATACTTAATAGTGTGGTCATGAAGATTAAATAAGATTATATGTATAAATTTAATCTAAGATTGTCTCTTTACCTATTTATCTACCTATAGAGCACAGTGTTTGGCATATAGTAAAATGTTACAATATAAACTTTTATCATTATTTGTGTAAAATGTTAAAATATAAACTTTTTATCATTATTCATGTATAAAGAACATTGGGAAGGCTTCCTGGAGAAGAGAGAATTTGGATCTGAATTTGAAGGATAAGACAAGCTTTTGTGGAAGGGGAAAGGCATGGATAGGAGGGTTTAAGGGACTGAATTAGAAAATAAGAAATTCAGCCTTTAGTGGTTTTCTTTCTTTCTGATACATCTCAAAAAAGTTAAGTGCTTTTAATTCAGGAAGGTTAAGGAAATGTATGAGAGTGCCTGAAATTATTCTTCCAATATGACTGGTAATGCACTTAAAAATGGCTTTAGTTGTGGCATGGGACTCTTAACAAGACCAACAGCCATCAGAAAAATGGATATCAATAGAACTAGAAGTCTTTTTTTAGAAGAAATCCATAGCATATCTGAGCATTCAAATCCTGTAGATCATCCTGATCTTTATCATCCTGATAGAGTGCTGAGGTTGAGTCCCAATGTCACAGACCAGGTGACTTGACTAACCAGTCCCTTCTGTCTCTTCACTCAGAGACTTCAGTGATTCCAGCTCTTGTTCCAGGAAAGGACACCCTGGGGAAACATGTACTTTGTTCTTATTCCCTGGACTCCTCTGGGCAAATGAAGGTCTCCTCCTACTTTGAGAAGTGGGGGGACATCCTGCTGCCACATCTCTTTGGAGACAAATAAAAGGTAGTATCCTGGAGGGGAAACATTTCCCCATATCCCACTTGAGTTCTTGTGGCTGGATTAATAATAGGCTGACACAAGACAGGTTAATAGAAAAAAAAAAAAGAAACAAATTTAACTCTTGTACATGTAGGTCTCATAGAAATAAGATATAAAAAGTGACCATACCAGTCAGCTTCTATACTTTTTAAACAAAGAAACAATACATTTGTGTGGAATTGATAGAATAAAGAAACTTAGGTTTCGGATGTTCAGTTAAAGAAGAATCTAAGCAGAGTTTGTCCTTGGGGTAGTAAATTAAAGTAACTGGATTTGTTTATATAGGATTTTTCTATCTCTGGTGATAGGATGTCTTTCTACCTCCAGATGCAGGGAGTGTACCTCTCACATGAGATTCATTTCCTGCTTTCATGGAGACAGAAAAGTGGGTCAGTGTTCCACTTGCTTTGGTCATTACTTGTTTTTGTTGTGTCTGACTCTTTGCAACCCCGTGGACTGCAGCATGCCAGGCCTCCCTGTCCATCACCAACTCCCAGAGTTTACTCAAACTCATGTCCATTGAGTCAGTGATGCCATCCAACCATCTCATCCTCTGTCATCCCCTCTCTTCCTGCCTTCAATCTTTTCCAGCATCAGGGTCTGTTCCTATGAGTTGGCTTTTTGCATCAAGTGGCCAAAGTATTGGAGTTTCAGCTTCAGCGTCAGTCCTTCCAATGAATATTCAGGGCTGATTTCCTTTAAGATTGACTGGTTTGATCACCTAGCAGTACAAGGGACTCTCAAGAGTCCTCTTCAGTACCACAGCTCCAGAGCATTCAGTTCTTTGGGGCTCAGGCTTCTTAATGGTCCAATTGTCACATTCATACAGGACGACTGGAAAAACAAAAGCTTTGGCTATAGGGACCTTCATTGGCATGCTAATGTCTCTGCTTTTTAATACACTGTCTAGGTTTATCATAGCTTTTATTCCAAGGAGCAAGCATATTTTAATTTCATGGCTACAGTCACCATTCAAAGTGACTTTGGAACCCAAGAAAATAAAATTTGTCAGTTTCCATTGTTTACCCATCTATTTGCCATGAAGTGATGGGATCTGAAGCCATGATCTTAGTTTTTTAAATGTTGAGTTTTAAGCCAGCTTTTTCACTCCTCTTTCACCTTCATCAAGAGGCTCTTTAGTTCCTCTTTGCTTTCTGCCATTAGGGTGATGTCATCTGCATATCTGAGGTTATTGATATTTCTTCCAGCAATCTTGATTCCAGCTTGAGTCTTATCCAGCCTGGCATTTCACATGATGTTCTCTGCAAATAAGTTAAATAAGCAGGGTGACAATATATAGCATTGATGTACTCCTTTCCCTATTTTAAGCCAGTCTGTTGTTCCATGTCCAGTTCTAACTGTTGCTTCTTGACCCGCATACAGATTTCTCAGGAGGCAGGAGAGGTGGTCTGATATTCCCATCTCTTGAAGAATTTTCTACAGGTTGTTGTGATCCACACAGTCAAAAGTATAGTCAATGAAGCAGAAGTAGATGTTTTTCTGGAATTCCCTTGACTTTTCTATGATCCAATGGATGTTTGCAATTTGATCTCAGGTTCCTTTGCCTTTTCTGAATCTGCCTTGTACATGGAAGTTCTTGGTTCATGTACTGCTGAAGCCTAACTTGAAGAATTTTAAGCATTACCTTGCTAGCATGTGAAATAAGTACAATTTTGCTGTAGTTTGAACATTTTTTAAGTAACTGCAATTCAAAATAATCAATATGCCATTGTAGGGCAGCATAGTTTGGTGCAGCCCTTCATGAGCCCCAACCATAGTTTTCATTCTTTGGATGCAAAGTGAAGCTTCATAGGGTCAGTGATAAATTGTACTACAGGATAACAAAGTATAGGTTTAGACCAGTCATGGGTGATTCAAATCATGTCATATCATACCTCACCACCCAAATGACAATGATTGAAATGGAAGGTACAGGTTGGATTTAAGAACACCATCTGTACATTAGACTGCCTGGATTCAAATCTCTATATAGGTTGATCAACCATCCAGGTTTCTTTGGGATAGAAATACAGAACATTCCGTGCTAAAACCAGGATATGTGTGCTGAGTTGCTCAGTTGTGTCTGACTCTGCCATCCCAGGGACTGTAAACCACCGGGCTCCTCTGTCTATGGGATTCTCCAGACAAGAATACTGGAGTGGGCTACCATTCCCTTCTCCAAGGGATCTTCCTGACTCAGGGATTGAAACTGGGTCTCTTAAGTCTCCTGCATTGGCAGGTGGGTTCTTTACCGCAAATGCCATCTGAGAACCCAGGATGGCATTGACCAAATGAGCATAGATGATAATCTTAACACACTGGCTGTGTGACCTTGGGCAAGTCACTGTGTTTCATGCCTCATGTGATCACTATCAGAATTCAGTTCCTTGTAATTATAGGACTGAGGCCCTCAGGTTAGAGATCACCCACTGCTCCCTGCCATGCCATGCCACTGCTCCCTCCCCATGATATGCCAACCTTCTTCTTCAAGTCTAGCAGGATTGACTATCCTATCACATTTGCCACAACTTAAGAAAGAAACTATCCCATCATATTCACAGGTCACTCACACTCAAGTAGGAAGAATTTCATGGGGCATGTACTGAACACATTGGGCTAGGAATCTTTATAAGCCATCTTAGAATTCAGGTTTTGACAAAATTCCTGTATCCATAAAGGGGGTGAGTTTTTGTGGGGAAGCATGGCAAGTGGCTTAGGAAGCATCACTATGAACAAAGCTAGTGGAGGTGATGGAATTCAAGTTGAGCTATTTCAAATCCTAAAAGATGATGCTTTGAAAGTGCTGCACTCAATATGTCAGCAAATTTGGAAAACTCAGCAGTGGCCACAAGACTGGAAAAGGTCAATTTTCATTCCAATCCCAAAGAAAGGCAATGCCAAAGAATGTTCAAATTAGTGCAAAATTGCACTCATCTCACATGCTAGTAAAGTAATGCTCAAAATTCTCCAAGCCAGGCTTCAGCAATATGTGAACTGTGAACTTGCAGATGTTCAAGCTGGTTTTAGAAAAGGCAGAGGAACCAGAGATCAAAATGCCAACATTTGCTGGATCATCAAAAAAAAACAAGAGAGTTCCAGAAAAACATCTATTTCTGTTTTATTGACTATGTGGATCACAATAAACTGTGGAAAATTCTGAAAGAGATGGGAATACCAGACACCCTGATCTGCCTCTTGAGAAACCTATATGCAGGTCAGGAAGCAACAGTTAGAACTGGACATGGAACAACAGACTGGTTCCAAATAGGAAAAGGAATACGTCAAGGCTGTATATTGTCACCCTGCTTATTTAACTTATATGCAGAGTACATCATGAGAAACACTGGGCTGGAGGAAGAAAAAGCTGGAATCAAGATTGCCGGGAGAAATATCAATAACCTCAGATATGCAGATGATACCAGCCTATGGCAGAAAATGAAGAAGAGCTAAAGAGCCTCTTGATGAAAGTGAAAGACGAGAGTGAAAAAGTTGGCTTAAAGCTCAACATTTAGAAAACTAAGATCATGGCATCCGGTCCCATCACTTCATGGCAAATAGATGGGGAAACAGTGGGAACAGTGGCTGACTTTA